>NW_025091281.1:1663686-1763366 GCF_018340605.1 Aspergillus pseudoviridinutans | reverse complement strand
CAAATTGGGAATGAGGCAGTGGTGGAGACACTCCTGGAAGGAGGTGCTGCTGTTGACTCAAGGGATACTTTTGACCGGACACCACTCTCATGGGCTGCACAGAATGGGCATGAGGTAGTTGTGAAGATACTACTCAGTAGAGGAGCTGAAGCTATAGGGATTTAGCAGGTGAGTAGGGAGTCCTAGATAGCAGTAATCTAAATAATAAGTACGGAGGGTCGGTTCGATTACAGATGGATGACAAACTTTGTGTCCGTCTGGCCTCATCCTAGGGTAACATCGCTCTGCAACCCACCTCACGTCCAGATCTTGATGGTTTGCGTCACGAGTAGACTTGACTATTGTCAGCTTTCCAGTTCTTCGTATATCCGGCACGATCGCAGGGATCACTGTCGAAACTACGACTCGCGCCAAATGATCTTACCTTGCAATGGTCTGCAAATGAAAGCTCGCTCAACAATCGACCAGCTACTCTATCTTATCTGCCGTCTCCTGCATCTTGATGCAGACTGCCGGGTCAATCGAATTGTATGCGGTCCCCAGCCTCCCCTCGCCGGGCAACTGCTCTCAACAAACTCTGTGACAGCTCACATGCCTGTTTGTCCAAGGTTAGATGCTGAAAGGAGAAACCAGCCTACTCCCGATGCCGCCGACGCGGACTGTGTATGAGTATCATTATAACAAAACATCCCAGCCACAAACCACACAGCCAACCTGGTGGTGGGCCAAAGCCCACAGACTTATCCTACAGCCTATGGAACCCGCTACTACACACGCCACTGGAATCTGCAGAGGAGGAAGCGGAATTAGTAACTGGAACCGACCCAAGGAAGCTGGAAACGCGCTTACTGTGGGCGGTGCCTCCCTGGTAGGACACCGCCAGAGTAGTGATTAAAGGGTCGGAGCGGTCGCTGGCTCACCACAATATCCACTGCATTGTCTACTCGGAGGTGATATGCATCTATGCATCTAGCATCAACGGGCGTGTGGGCAGTCCTGCGGTATGCCTGGACCCCAGTCTCTGTATTCAACGCTACCTAGGCGCAGAGTGTGAGCACACCGTGCTAGTAGCAGAGATTGCGCGGCTGGTGCTGGCCCCTGCGGCTCCTCAAGCAAGGTGACGGCTGGTCGGCAGCGCGGGCAGCGCCGCCTAACCGCGGCCCTTTCTCACCAGTCGTGGTGCTTACGGGGTTCTGAATCGCCTTATCATTTTGCATCTAGTCATCATTAAAAGCAAAGGCTGGCCTGGGTAAAGAGGGTGATGAAGTATGTCAAGTAAGACAGGATGAAGGTCTGATCACATTGACAGTATCCCCGTACTTCTGAGAGTGAAAAATTCAAGAAATATAGCATTCAAGTATATCATTGTGAATATACTGCATTACTCCCTAGCTAGGCTAGCACATAGCCTGTACATGACCTCACCGCTGCTCAATCTTCGGATCCTCCGCATTCCTTCCATCCTTACACATGAGCAAGGGGAATGTTACAATGCATGACAAGTGAATAGATAGAGACGCGGTGGGCTCAAATGTGATTTAGGAGAAAGGCGACCTTCAAGGCCATCTTCCTGTTGACTTATTACAGGATTCTCTGTGCCGAGATAGGCATGAAAACATGGACGACAGCTACTATTTACCCTCATGTGGTCTGCAAGGTCTCAGGCATAGAACAGAAGACATATTAAAGAGCAATGAAAGGGAGATACCGACTGTGAGTAAGACATTGTATCACTGTTGCCTTGCCTTACGCTCTTTTTGTCTCCAAGTTATCGCGGGCTGACCGCTACTCTCCCTGCTGTGCAGTAATATTTTCAGCATTATTACGGCAATCTAAGCAAGTGCCTGTGTCATGATCGGGAAGCATCGATATTCTCACCAGTTTCTCTACCTCACACGCTCAGGACAACACTTGCGCCACCATTGACATTTACCAACATGACCCGAACCCCAGCTGCCCCAGGAAAGCACGACCGTGAATCTGCTAGCAGATACAAGATTGGCAGTAAAATCAGCACTCTATTTGCCGAGGAATTGGTGGAAAAGTCTGGTATAGCCCGGTCCGGCCAGAAACCTCTGACCGTCTTCGACAATGCCTGCGGGAGAGGCGCAGTTTCTAGTACCCTTCATCGTGCCCTTAGCGATGAGACTACACGCAACTAGCGGGTTGACCTGTGCCAATGTATCTGAAGCCATGGTCGAGGTCTCCAAGCAGAAGATGACTGGAGAAGGATGGCGCAATGCTGAGGTGAAGGTTGCGGAGGCACAGGATACTCAGCTTCCGAGTGCACACTATACGCATGTCTTCTCGGCTTTTGCTAGGGTGACAGGGACACACGGAAACGGCCCATGTTAACTTTATATCAGCTTTTAACCTCTTCCCAGACGACCAAGCTGCAATGAAAGGTAGGTTGCTCATGGTAGGTGATATTACAATAGAGGAGCCAGCTAATCTTCGCTACACTAGATTGCTTCAGAATACTTCAACCAGGAGGCACGTTGGCCGTTTTGACATGGTGTTCAGGTACGTTGACCTTCGAAATATACCAGACCAATCTAACTCGCCACCTGACAACCATCTGGGTGACACTCATCCAGTCCGCCATCGCAAGCATACCGAGCGATCTTCCCACGCCGACCACAAAAGACATATTCGGCCTGTACAACAAGAATTGGGCCGACGAGTCCCGTGTGCGGGCCCAGTTTGAGCAAGCAGGATTTACGGATATTAATGTTACCACCGTGGCAAAGCAATACCCCGTGCCCGTGCAGGAGCTCGCCGAGGCCTGCAAGATCAGTCTCTCTCATATAACGAATGGACTTTGCTCCGTGGGGGCTGAGGCGATCATTGCAACCGCTCGGAAGCCATGATTTTGGGTAGTTGTAGTTCCTGTTTCGCAGTAGCTTTTGGTCGACAGTTTGATCAGTTCTGAAGTTTCTGTTTCTCGAGCTTACCGAGCTGATGCCCTAGTATTTTACCGGTAGAACAGAGAGATGCTCTCGCTGGGCCACAGGTCGACAGTTTCTATGATGTCCCTACCAGGAAAAGAGGATGATTCTTCTCGCAGCTAGTAGACAGGTGATATCATCAAGTATGTAAATTGGTTGTCTCCAGGCCTGCCCCATATAACACCCTCCCTCTGCTTTCTTCAAGATGAGAGCTTGGAAGGGTTCAGATGCTAGAGACAATAGAATCACTTCAGCCAGGCCTCAATGAGTCCGTGGCAATTCCCCGAAATCTGATACACTTTCTTGACTTCCAATCCAGCCAGACCCAGCACCGTCTCCCACTCCTTCAATGTCCTTTGTTTGGCGCCCAGAGACATCATGATCATATCCATCCATCCTTCCTCGACACCGGCTTTCTCCGCCGGCACGACGATCTCCTCAATTAGAAGCCGTGACTTCTCTGGCTCCATAGCCGCAGCGATATTCTTCAGGATACGAACCACGCTGTCCTGGGGCCAGTTGTGGAGACAACGGCGGATGAGGTAGGTTAGAGCTCCTAGGGAGAATATCATAAGCTACACCAAGGAATTCAGTCATATCCAGCATCTTACCTCGAATAGGCTGCTCATTAAAGAAATCATAGGCCATCCTCTCGATCGCGGGATCCAATGAACCCTCGACACTCTTGACAACATGCCCCTGATCCTGCAGGATATACCGGCCCGGCAAACCACTACACAAAGGCCGGATCCGGCTGATGGCTTTGCCCTTGCCGCCGCCGATATCAACCGCGAGAATCTGGCTCGCGCTGGGCTTGAACTGGGCCAAGCTTCCCCAAGGGAACAAATCAATCATCCACAGCGGCGTCATCGCCTGCACCGTCATCCCGTTATTGAATGCCCTCATGCGCTCCGGCTTTTCGGAGAGGTTGTCGAACATGCCCTTTCCGTTCGTCTTGTGGGCGTACGTGTACGGATTATCTGTGCTGGATGAGGGTTCCTGCCAGCCATTGCGTTGGAGGAATTCATGCAGCTTGAGATGCGCGGGCATATGGTCGTCCATCCTATCAACTCCTCAGTTAGTTATGGATCTTAATAGGGAGGAAAAGCTCACGCAAATCGAAACATGCCGCGGATCTCGGGGCGCAAATACGCCTCGGAGAACGGGGTGTGGCGGTACTGGCCCGGCCCGGTCTCTTCAAATGGTCCGTACAGCGAGGAATTTCTCAGCAGACGGGCTGCTATTTTGTCAGCGGATGCATAGAATAGCAGTTTATCGGCAAGAGTGCACTGACCAAGAAGAGATTCGTCGACATTCAGTTCCTGCGCCAACTCTTCCGTGCTGCGAGATACTCGCCCAATCGGAAGCGCTTCGAAGACCCCCATCTCCAGCAACGCGCGGACGCTCGCGAGATGAGCTGTCTATCAGCCTGATTAGCAGCTATCTCATCATCTGGAATCTTTTGCGGCGTGGCTATATCCCACCCTTTCGAAACAAGTAGCGGCGGCATCAATAGGACCTTGCGCAATCTGGAGGAACTTGAGCGCCTCCCGGACCAGCTCATCGCGCGCGCTTTGTCTGGCACTGCAGCTTTCTATGGTGCTGTCCTGGCCGCTGAGCATAGTCTGCTGGCATCGTTGTGCAGCTTCGTTGAGGCCTTTCAAGGCTTTCTGGATCGAGGCATATTCATCGATTTCATCTGGGTTGGTCATGGTGTGGTGATTCTTCCCCTGAGAACCATGCGTATTTGCAAGAGCACCTTGAGCCTTGAGCCGAAAATTATCTAGATAGGGAGTTGTTGTCTACCGGTTAGAGGGGAGTTCTCCTAGAGTATTTCCGTCCGAAGTCCAAGTCCGTCCAGCTCATAGGACCGCCTTTTCGTACATGAGCATGATAAGGTAACAATAGCTGATCCACAACAAAAATTCTAAGGATGCATATTTTTCGATGCGCCACTAGACCTCCTTGCAGGGTGGATGAGGGGATATCTTCACTGCTCGCTTCAGGGATAAAAGAACATATATAATGCCAGTGATGTGGGAGATTATATCTGCATGGTTTTATAGGCCTGCACCGAGTACACGGCTGACTCTAAGGATAAAAAGATGCAGATAAGGTTTCCGACATTGCTAGCATTGTATATGCATGGCTTTATAGGGCTGCACCGAGTACTCTACACAAACCGTAAAGCATATGACATAACAAACCACTCAGCCAAAAAGGCGTCTAGACAACCATCTCTAGCGAGGAGGGATGATAGTGCACAAGAGACAACACAGCATATGCAACAAACGATGGGGACTCCTCTCAAGACTGTCAACTTGCAACTTGCACCTTGCGGCTCTGTACTACCCAGAATGTTTGGAGCAGCAGAGCCATTCCCGTTCTCATTGGCCCTCGTAGCCCTTGCTTGCCTTACATTGCATTCCTGATGAGCGAGCAGAGCCTTTTTGCCACAAATAGCTCTAAATTTGGAGTCAACGGACTTTGGCCTGTATTCTAGTTAGAGATAGGAACGGTTATGGTCGCCTCTGGAGCACGCTCGGGGAGAAACCTGCCGTGGTTGTCGGCGCGAGTCTGGGCGAGTACGCCGCGCTGTATGCTGCAAGAGCACTCTCCGCCGGCGACGTGATCTTCTTGGTTGGGCAGCGTGCTCTGCTAATGCAGGAGCTGTGCACCGCTAACAGCTATGGAATGCTAGCTGTCCAGGGAACCGTCGAGGATATTCGTCGCTGCGTGCAAGGCCGAGCATATGAAGTCGCTTGTATTAACACGCCCCGGGGTATCACGATCACTGCGTCGATCAAGGACATCGTAGACATACAAGAGTTCCTAGGGTCACAAGGGTACCGCACTGTCAAGTTGAATGTCCCGTTTGCGTTTCACTCCTCCCAGATGGAGCCCATCCTAGATCGATACGAAGACATCACGAAATATGTCTCCTTCCGAAGCCTCAAGATCCAACCCATTTCACCCACGTTGGCCGACGTGGCCTTAGAAATAGGAGTTTGGTCGCCTGTTTAATCCTGCGGGATAACACGCGGGCGCCCGTCCGGTTCGCGGAAGCCCTTGCCAAAGCGCAGGATATGGGACTCGTCAACTCCCATACTGTCTGGGTGGAAATTGGAGTCCACCCGACCTACTCGGGCGCCGTGCGCGCCACTGTCGCAGATCTCGAGGTCATTGTGCCAAGCTTGCGGTCAGATGAGACTAACTGGCATACATTGGCCGTTAGCATGTGCACCCTTCAGGAGACCGGAGTTCCACTGGACTGGAATGAGTGGTATCGACCCTTCGAGTCGGAAGTCCGCCTGCTAAACTTGCCATCCTATCAATGGGACCTGAAGAATCACTGGATCCAGCATAACGGAGACTGGCTGCTGGTGAAGGATAAACGGCCTGCAACTGACTCCGTCTCCGCTGCAACGCCATCCTTGCGCACCGCTTTGGTGCATCAGATTCTGGAGGAGTCGTTCTGGCCCGATGGCGGAGAGATCGTGGTACAGTCCGACGTCATGGACAAGGACTTTTTTGCAGTTGCGTCAGGGCACAAAATGAGTGGGCGTCCGCTCGTCTCAGTGGTGAGTCAACGATCCTGACAAGCTTTGTGCTAGACTAAATTGCCTTCTGCAGTTTGCCTACACCGACATTGCTTTCACATTAGCGAGATATATGTACTCCCGCCTTAAGCCCGAATCACCGCTTGCGGCCATGGATTTTGGTCAAGTAAGGGTCTTCCAAGGGCTGATCCCACGAAAAGATCGGTCCAAACCGCAATGGGTTCGGATGCGCATGCAGGCGGATCTCCGGCGTACAGCGATGCAGTTGTCCCTATCTCGTCTCCTGGATGACAGCTCACAAACCCCGGAGGAGAAGCTGGACAGTGGTGTCGTAACATGCGGTGACAGAAGGGCTGGCAGGATGAATGGGCCGACTACGCCCACCTGCTGACCACCCGGATCGCCACACTACACCAGATGGCGGATCACGGACAAGCGAGCCGGGTATCGCGGGATCTGGTGTACACACTCTTCAAAAATATCGTCGACTACGCAGAACACTACCGCGGCATCCAGTCGGCGGTGCTGCACGGCCTGGAAGCTGTCGCTGATATGATTCTTGCGCCTAGCAATGATAGCCGCTGGACGGCGCCTCCCCACCCACATCGACCCAGTTACCCATGTCGGGGGTCTCGTTCTCAACGCCGGTCATGCCACCGACCATCATAATACCATTTATGTGATGCACGGGTGGAAATCAATGCGGTTCGCCGAGGAACTAGTCCCGGGAGAGCTGTATCGATCCTACGTCAAAATGAATCTGGCCCGCAATGGTTCGGGTCTCTTCCTCGGCGACGTCTACGTCCTGCGTGGGGACCGTGTTATCGGAAAGGTCCGCGAGATGGCATTGCGTCCGCTGCATCGTATATTGATGAATCGCTTCTTCGACCCCCCGGGCGACGGTGACGGGGTGTTGGCTCACCACATCCAGCCCCGGGACCTGCCGCAGCTACAGCACCAACCCAGTCCGACGACAGAGTCATCATCCGGGTCCGACCAAAAGGACTCAGATATCGGCCCGCCTACCCCGGAAGTCGACTTGCCAATCGCACCATGTGAGAAGAAGGCGAACACTCAGCTTGTCCGTGACGCACTAGCTCTCCTCGCCGCCGAGACCGGAGTGGAACCGGACGGTCTGACCGATGAAACTGAATTTTCTACGCTCGGCATAGATTCGCTTCTGTCACTCGTCCTAGTGGAGAAGTTCTCGACCAAGCTGCAGGTTGATATCCAGAGTTCTATAGCTGCCGTTACTAGCAGGGGCGTCAATGCTTCTGGACGGGGCCGAACTCACAGATCCTGCCCTCTTGCATACCGTGGACAGCGACGCAAAGTGCACAGCATAGGCAGCAAATTGTTTTCTTCCAAGCTCCTGAATCGCTTTGAAAGCCTTATAAGGGCCCTCTGGCCACTCATTCTCTGATACATCGCCTAGAAGGTGAATCCTATATTTTCGGGCTATCTGCTCAAGTTTTATTTTATCGTCCTTTTGGGAGTGTCATGATGGGATGCGTTATTCTTTCGTTGCTTACCCTGACAAATTGGGCAAACGGTTATTAGATCGGAAAGATCGCACATAACAAGAACAGATGTAATGATTTTAATAATCTGAGGTAAAGGTAGACTCTAAACTGCGCAGGAGTGGTCAGTCCCAAGTGCCTAAGAACTTGTACCGAACCAGTCTGAATGTGACTCTATTTGTGAGGAATATCCCATTATTCCCACATCTTTGGTTTAATACTGGCAGAGAGTCGATCGTTTATGAATAATCAGAATATTTCGATTTTCGGGCTCGCGTACAAATTACTAGTCATTTCAGAAACCTGCCCTGCTCCGACAGCTTTCTTTGGACATGTTATGTTTTCCATGCATGATGCCTAATGTGGTCGCCAGAGATTCGGCCTAGGCGATAATGTCCTTCCCCACCCCATCGCCAACGCCGTTCCGCAGGCAACAATTGATCTTTATACTGAACTGGGTCTATTAGACGATCAATATCTTTCCTGGGTGATATATTCTATTAGAGCAAGACTTTGTTTAACTAAGAGACTTGAGGCTGTGACAGCCCTCGCATCGATGCGTCTACAACCCGGCCAACGACACAAGGCATGCGATGCCTGCTACTCCCGGAAGGTGTGTGTAAACCAGGGATAAAAAGTTCCAAGTCCATCACAAAATCAGCTGACCAAATATCTGTTCCAGATTAAATGCATTAAGATGCAGCTGACGGTGCAGTCAATTGTAATTGGTGTATGCACCATGGACTCTCATGTGCAGCCAGCGGGCAACGTTCAGAGAAGGAGAAAAAGGCAGCCTCTGCGCCAGTGTGAGTACTCGAGCTTCTGTCTATCGACTCTTCAGGAAATGACGGTTCTCTCCCCAACCTTAGCAGGGAGATTCGGCCGATTTCGCTGTCGGGACCGTTCCTCACTTCCGGAGACTGTAAAGTCATTCCTGGACCAACTGTAGCGCGGACGATGCTTTGTATTATAGATACTACTGTACCAATAGTGTGCTCAAATTGTACATTAACATTGCCAATATGTCCATCTCGACGTTTCGTGGACGATTCTCCACGAAGCCTCCTACAGGGGAAACGCCGGAACCCCTACTCCATGTCTTTGATGTCATCAATAGTACAACTGAAGCCAAGTTCAAAATCCCCCGTAAGCAAGGCTATGCCGGCCAGAGTGGCGGTGACACAGTCGGTTTTGTTGTAGGGACTTGCGCTGCCCTGGAAGAGCGACACGCACCGTCCTCGCAAGGCATAATGTTTTGCACGAGTCATCGGACAGGTTGTATTGGCCTTTTCGGCTGCGTAGTAGCAGCAGTTAGAGGCAGATCGGGTGCATTGGTTGATCCAGCCTATACTGTGCGTTCCACAGTCTGCTGTTGGATCAAGGTCGACCGCTGCGGCAGGGCAAGAAAGGAAGGCAAGAGCGGAGAGAGCAAGCAAGACTTTCATGATGAGGCAGATTCTGTCTGGTAACAAAAGACGTTTACACAGGGAGGAGAGGGGTTCTTAAGTATTCTCGCATCATGCGTAGAATTCTGTTATAGTTGGCTAGAACGGATAACTTGCAAAACCGCTTGCCGAATCTAGCAAGGATACGCGATCCCTGTAGGTGGCTTACCTAAGTATGCATTTGCATCTCGTCCAACCAGTGGATGCTGCGCACCCCTCGTATAGTAGTCTGTCCATTCTGAGACATTGGTATTTGACGAGGTTGACAAGGTGGCTGTATATGCTACTAAAATGCTCACCAGCATCACATCCCTGCATCCTGCCTATGTCATTTCTGATTGCCTGGTCGCCATAGATAACTTCTGCAATCTTGCGCKGTACCAGGTCCTGACCTGTATCCCCTGCAGATAATCCCACCTGCGCACCCATCTTAAGAACCATCAACATCGGTTCTATGGTTTGGAAACTCTCGGTCAGCGACGCGCACTGGAGAAAAGGAGCTGTAGTTTCTCTCTATGTGAGTAATAAAAACGGTTCCCCACGACGGGGTGCTACAGGATGTATTCCAGAGCTTGCATACCAGCGAAGGATTTATTATTCTATTGCTCACAATCTAGAGTCCCCACGGTTATAATGACTACAACTTCCTCGATCAACGACCAATGCCACCTGGGTACTTCTATATGCCAGCTCACCATCCTGGTCCAGAATCACAACGTCCAAGTCTGCACTGCTCCAACGGAGCATCCTTGTTACCACGCGCGAATACAACCGTTCTGCCCCTTCTGAAGGAATTCTGGTTTTCAAATCAATATTCATCGTGACGGTCCGACACCACAATTGGCCCAATTCCACTTCTGTCGTCCTATTGGCAGCCTCCTGTCCCCTTTCCAGCGCATGGAGCCGACTTGCCTTCATTGCTCCCATCCAGGCCAATGCAGCAGGGAAAATATCAGCCACGAAGACCACTGCTTCATTGGACCATTTAGCCGACTTCCCAACAGGCGCAAATCGCGCCCACTGGTCGACTACTTGATTCGTACGATCTTCCAATGTCCGAGTCGACAATGTGTGCGATGGACTGAAAGCTTGAGATGCTTCGCTCGACATGCAGCGCAGAAGGCACATGGGGACGGAGCGCCCAAGAACCGTCTGCTCCTTCATCCGCTAGAGCT
Source organism: Aspergillus pseudoviridinutans (assembly GCF_018340605.1). Taxonomy (NCBI): domain Eukaryota; kingdom Fungi; phylum Ascomycota; class Eurotiomycetes; order Eurotiales; family Aspergillaceae; genus Aspergillus; species Aspergillus pseudoviridinutans. The sequence goes on along the minus strand of NW_025091281.1, from coordinate 1,752,718 downwards.
CTGAGATCGATCATGCCATTCGCTAGAGAACCAGGCGGCGAAGCTGGAGAGAGATCCCACGACCCCTTAATGGCTGGACCCTGCTCCGCATCCGGTGGGTTCAACGTTATATACGCAACTGCTCACCTCGAGGTCGCTTCCATGGACCCCCTTGTTTGTAGTTGCAGGCTGATCCGGCTTTTGAGAGAGCGTGTAAACCGTGAGCCGAGGAATACTGACGATCACTCATATCAGTAATCACCCCGAGCACATTCAAATGATCTGCCGGAGCTTGGCTCATCGAACATTTCCACAAATGCCGGTTGTGATAAAAGAGCAACTAATATCAGCTACCGTGTAAAAACCAATAACCATATCCAAAAGATGTTACGTGGGGCTTCTGAACTCAACTTTAGTTCTATTTGACATCGGAAAGTCGCTGCGGTACCCTAGTTGGAGGAGAGTAAGACAGAGTAACCAGTAATGAAGTGTGATAAATATTTTCTTTGAATGCGATCTCTTCTCAATGTTCACTAATCAAATCTGATGCGGAGGCTTCTCCTCGGCAGAAGGATACCCTAGTATGTATGTAGTAGCAGAGCTCCTATCTCAATCAGAAGCGAGATCATCTTCTACACACGCTTCTTGCACATCATTTCGTGAGTTGTTTTATGCTACAAGAATTTCCATTATACAGGAATGAGTGGAATCACACTTGCGTCTTACCTCCATATCGGCCCGGCGAGATTCAGCTTAATCAAAAATAAAATCTGTCAATTTACTGTACTAGATTAATGAACATCCGTGTTGTCATCCTTAAACCGTGAGCTGCTTTTATGCTACAGTTGGTGCTCTCTTGGGACCTGAAACAATCCGTGAGAAGACAATCTCAGGGCTGCAGGATTGAACCGGTCCGGATATAGCTCCATCATCCTGGTAAAAACCTCCGTAGGGTCCTTCGGGCCACTCGCAGCAATTTTCCCCAGGTCCTCAATATAATTCTTTGTAGCTGCGAGATGCCACACTCCATCGATCTCTTCTGCCAGTCTGTGACCAGGAACAACGTATGCGGGTCTCAACGCCTCAACTGTTTCCACGGCTCGAATCCAGTCATCACGCTTAGCCTTGGTATTAGCTTCAAAAAGCATCTGGTGCACTTGCCCATACACAACATCACCACACACCGCGAGCCTGAGGTCCGGAACCCAGAGAACAGTCGAGTCATAGGTGTCCGAATGACCACATTCGATGGCCTGTAAGACGTAGCGGTCTTCTAACAGGAACTGATGATTCTCCGGCAGCGGAAAAGCTAACTGGGCCGGCTGCGGGGTGTATATCTGGCCTGGGAACCGTGCTTCCCACATGGAAGCGAAAATTGGCTGCTGAACTTGTTGGTTCATATGTTCGATGACTCGAGGCGTGGCAACCGGCGTTGCCTCTGGGAAGTGCTTTTGAATGACCGGTATGCCAAAGAAGTGGTCGCCATGGCCATGGGTGATATAGATGTTCACCAATTTCCTGCCTGGAGCTATCCTTTTTATCCACTCCACAAGTTCCTCAGTCTGTTTGACCGTGATGGGAGTGTCGACAAGCACAGCTTGTTTTGCCGTGTAAATCAAAGTGCAGGATATCGGGGACCACACGCCTCCTTTGGATGGAGCCACGACGTTGAATGGTATTGGTGGCGCAACATAAACTGCCGATCGTAGGTTAGACATTGCGAAAATCTGTGGACGCAGGGAAGGGGTGGGTAGCAACCAGATAGCCATGCCTGTTTGTTCAACTTTATATACTCCAGGAGCCCTGTGCGTACGTTATACCTCGGTACGGAGTGATGATTAATCGCTTCTATCTTGTAGCTATCCCTAGATCGAATAACCGCCTCGGCTTCCTATTTCGCATCAGTGATCTCGAAATCATGCCCGTCCCCACCGTATACTGCACTATTTACATCTAGCAAATGTGGTCCAGATACCGCGGCTTCAGTGCAGCCATCTCCTGGTCTGGTTGCCCTGGTTCCCGGATGTATAAATCCTAAGTCATTTCCAGATTAGAGACTCCCATCCAGACCTCAGTCCTTTCATCTGTCTTTTTTTATCCTCAACAATTGCCCGACATGCCCAAATGGGTGTTCCATCATACTCCCGGTGCTTTCACGCCTGAGGAGAAGCAGCAGATTGCCTGCGGGATGACGAAGTTATACTCAAGTGTCGGGCTGCCTCCGTTTTATGCCCATGCTCACTTCTTCGAATTACCACCCGACAGTATCTACGCAGGCGGGGAAGCTCCCAGTGCTCTTACCACTATAGCGATCTACCATATCGCTCGGACCTTCGACACTCAGGAAATCCAGGATATGTTTTTCAAGACTCTGGACGACATTCTTCGACCAATCCTCAAGCCAAAGCGCATCGAGTGGGAAATTGGCATCTACGAGGGCAATCGTGATTATTGGAGAATCAACGGTCTCATCCCACCTGCCACCGGTTCTGAGCTGGAGAAAAAGTGGTTCGCAGCGAACAAGGTTACGGATGAAGAAGAGCTTCTCAAATCCCAACCTCATCCTTGAAGGGCCTTAGCCTTACCGATCAGGGAGCCTAAGTGGAGATTTCTGGTCAGACTCGCGGTTGGCACTTTCATTACAGGTTGTTATGTGGACTACAATGGATATTTGTATTGTACCTAGCCATCAACGGTAGCACGGACGGTCCATACTTCAGAAATGATTCACTACACCGACTTTCAATTATCCAGGCCGGCAATCGTTGAGAGCTGTGACAGGTACTACCACCTTAATAATGCGTACAAGGGTTTACTTTATTTGTCTGCCGAGTTTGCTATATTAGATAGCCATAACAGCGCTACGGAGCGTCTTCAACCTCATTCCAGATATAAAGAGTACACACTTTGGCATAGCTGGTCCTTAATTAGCAATTCTTCATTTAGTTGCGAAGATAAAGGTAGCATGCAGAATGGGGATTAAGCCTATAGTGGAATAACTGCGCATCCCTTTGAAAACCCAGGCACCAAGGAAAATCCACATATTCAATGAAACCCACACATCGATATAGGCGTTGTATAAACCATATGAATCTGGTGGCTGATCCAGATGTCAGCTACTGTAGAGTATTAATTATGTTGTGTCTCCTAGGGAGCATGAATTCAATGGTTGTATCAGTGAGATACGAGATGCCCTTGGTTATTTAAAGAGGAATTTTCGTGCACATCGAACATATGCATCTAGTTGAACAGCCCAATTCCGAAGGCTCATATCTCGCGACAAAAACTCCGAACACCGAAGCCTGATAGGCATCCAAGCGGCTATATTTGGAGAATTGCAAATATTGAGATTCATCATTTCGAAAGGGCAGGATACATCTCGCCCTTTACTACACGGCAGTTCCCCTTCCAACAAGTGCGATTGCTAAACGGATGCAACAACAGTAGTGTAGACCTTGGTCCACATTAAATACATGGGCAATGTACACCCTGTCATGATTGTACACCAGTTATGGAAGTTCCAGGTTCCAACCAGACGTAAATTACAGTGCTCAAATAGACAACTCAGGCTAAGGCCTTGGCAGTGGATCGGAAAAAGAAGCATCGTATGTTTGCTGGTCAGGGCGATTTCGAGAATCACTGTAATCAATCGATGAATAAGTCCTTCCTCATAGCCCAAAGGATGAAAGCATTTTCCAGATCCCACGTAAAAGGAGGACAATAACATTCTCCAACAACTCGAAATCCTTTCTTCAACCAATATTCGCCATTTATCTCCCTAACGACTTTGAGTATAATTCTCAAATGAGTTTTTTGGGAAGGTTGCCCAAGAGATGTCTTGAATTTTCTATGCAGTTCGTCCTCACAAGCCCTCACAAGTCCCTCGGCTATACCCCTTTTTCTGTATTGTACGCCAGGTTTGACAGCAACCAATAAAATTTCGAAATCCCCATCGCAGCTATCACTGTCCGCGTCAGAGTTGTGGGTGTTCAGGCAAGTCGATTGCATGGAAAGAACCTCGTTGGCACTCTTCCCTTCATAGTAGCCGCGTGGCTTCCAGGCAACGCCTTCAGCATTGGACACCCAAGTTTTGACGCTTGCTGTGCCAACAATTTCATTTGAAACGGTTGCAACGGCAGTAAATCCACTGCTATCAAGTTCGTCGGCGATTTGGGTATCGGTCTGGAGCCGGTAGCCGATTTTTCCTACTGGGTTGATTTCGTGGTCACGGTAGCTGGCGTTTATGACCGCCCGAAGCTCTGGAAGAAAAGGCTGTTTTAGAAGATCGCGCCTGTAGAAAATTTTTACATCGAAAAATGACGATTCCCGCTTGTTTCTTTGCTCGTCTTCGTGGACTTCGTTGGGGGCGGTTGATGGAGCTGGTGTTTTCAATGGAAGCATGTCGCAAGCGATTTAAATGCCCGGGCTGGGATTGGGTGCTGTGGATAGATAGTTTTGGGCATAAACAGGAAATTGATGAGTTCAGAAGGACGGGGGAAGGAAAACAGATATATTGGGAAACCCACCACAGCTAGGTTTCGACCTGAACAACATTTGTAGGACAACAAGCTTGTCATCGGAAGGGCGTGGCGCTTGGTAATCTAAATAACTATCGGCCCTTTTTTGATTGGCTATTAAGGCAGTTTGTTTGAGCCTCTCTGTAAAAGGCAAGCCAATGCTGTCCAACCCAGAGGCGGAGGCAAAATGGTCGTATTCAGGTTGATTAACCCAGTCCACGACCCATTATCCTCGTTTCTCGTCCACCTCCCAGACAGTCAGCTTTGTGCGCTTTGGATTCGTTGTTTAGCCCACCGTTATTTAGCCTACTGTCGTTTACCCTACTGTTGTCTGGGATGCCGTTGTTTTCTGGCTATTATTGGCTGAGGTTCTGTCTAGGCCACCTTTGTTTGAGACCTTGTATGTTCTGGTTTACTACTGCCTTAATTATATCGACTAGGGGGATGCATACCACCCAAGCTCGTGAAAACTCTGGGTGTGCGAGACAGACGAAGACCAAGGTTGCGGATGAGAAGGAAGACAGGATGGCAGGGTGCAGATCAAGCAAGTTGCCCTATCCCCTATGCGCTCTGAGACCTCTGCCTGGCACGTACCATGGAGATTTACAGTATTTTACTCCGTACAATGATAATAAAATCCAATACGGCACAAGACGCAGAAGACCAAGCAAGAGTCATTCGACGAATGCGGGATTAGAATATTTTCGAATACCGTGGAGAAACAAAGTCTGTATTTCTACGCTGTAGTCTGTTTTCGAAGACTACTGTAACGCTGGTCATGGTGAAATTTGTATACTTCGACTGGTGCAATACCATGGGGAGACCAGCCAGTGTGTCTAAAACTTGCCGTTGTCACCGTGTTCTTCCTCCCTGGGGCCACATTTGCCGTAAGTCTTGCGGGGCGAAGATCATCCATTTATGCCAATTACAACTTAATTTATATTATCGGATCGAGGCTCATCTTCCGCTCTATGGGCTCTCTTGTCCATGCCTTTTTTCAGTAATAAGGAATGGCTAGAAGATGCATCTAGGTTCTGGATCAGGATTGTAATGAGAGTGCCCTCCACTGGCGCCTGTTTCCTCTTCTACCATTACTGGATATCTAAGTCACAACGGTTCCCCGTAGGTGAAGAGATGTCTCTGGAAAGCCAGACGTAACTGCTTGTGAGTAAATGGAAGTCCTATCGGCGACTCAAGGGAACTCTGTGCCCCAGTATTTGTGGGAGTTCTACAAGGCAATAAGTCATGACGTCTCCTGAGAACCTTTTAATTAATGAGCTAGGATAAGGGGTTAAAAACAGCAGATGTATCAAATACTGGTTGGCTCCAGACTAGACGGGAACTGGATATGTAAGGCAACTAGTATTTGATACATCTGCTCTCTTAGGGCAAACTAGTAAACTCGCCCGTCTCGGTCCGCATAGTAATGCAGCACAGCTGACAGCTCATGTCCATCTGCCTTGTCGAAGGTAATTCCGACCCATTTACCATGGCAAGTCCCTTTGAATATCTCACCGTGCGCCTCGCCGGAAAGCGCGCCCCCATTGTAGTATTCTGGAAGCAACTTCACTGCCGTGTCGTCGTCACGCAGGTTCACCTGCACATCACACCATGGCTTGTAATTGTGAATTCCCAGGATAGCGGTGAATGTTTCGCCAGAGGAGGATTTGAAGCGAAGGATCCCAGAGGTACCGCTGCCCCCCATGGACAACACATACTGGCAGTCCTGCTCTGTCCAGATGCCTCCGTTGGCATAGTACCAGCATGTCTTTTCGACGACAGTGAGGTTATCACTGGTGCTGTTCCGGATAGTGAGACGGATAGTGTAGGACATTGTGGCGCTGCAAGAGTCAGCATACCCTTGGGAGAGGCTTTGTAGATGGCATACATACATGATACTGATATGACTAGTATGCTTGAACCCGAATAGCGTCGAGAGATAGCTGCTGGATGTGAAGTATATGCTTCAATGCAGAAAGAGGGTCTTGTCGGCTCAGACGGCAGAACTATATCTGACCCAACCTCAATTCTGGGAGGGATTTTACGCTATATATATAAGAGGGGTGACACAAAAGCCAGTGTAAATGCAAATACCTGCTATCGGCTATAATTGGCGTATCATTTTGCCCGATAGTAAGAACTGAGCCCGGTTCATGTTCTTGCCGAAGATGCTAACTGTCAGATTCAGCTCCTGAAGAGCGACATGATTTGGTCTCATCAATATCATATAACACTCAAGAGGGAATCGCCGGCTCTGATAGTGCGAACCCTTGTCGTGGCGTTCCCCAGAACGGAATCTTGCAGCAAGGCGCTTAAACCCCAGTGGCTTGAAGATAATCTGAGCTGAAAATGCTGAAGTGGCGTGCTGAGGATGAAAATTATTAGGATTTTCTTATGCAGAAGGGCAAATCCTTTTGCAAAGGCTGGCGGATGCGAAGTAGGACGCTCATGTTTGCCTAACTGGGGACTACGGTCACTGGAGATGGGGCACCTAGCTGGACTGGCAAAGCTACMCGTAATCGATCGGCATAACAGGCGATTTGTGCGAAGTATTCCTATGCCTATGGTTGTGACAGTAGCTTTCAGATTTTACATGAATTTCATTTCTTCATATGCAAGCTATTGCCAACCTGGGATAAGTGATATGTATTCTTGAACTAATCGAAACGCGGGGCTTAGATCACAAATTCAGCTCCTCATTTGTTTAACGGGTTTCACCGGCGGGGACTGGGTGTACCGTGGCTGAAGTTACATATCAATCAAAGGTCCAGTCTCGATGCAGCTCTGCAAATGCTTTGCAGTCAAACAGGAGAGCTATGCAGCATGGTATCGAGCCAAAATCTTGGTCTGTTTTGCCAATTGAGGGTTACCATGGTCTTTCGACGGTTCCCAAGAGAGATATTGAGGCCTGCCCTACAACCCTGGAGCCAATGGGCTCTTGACATACAACCGTCAGGTGTGATCTATAGTATAATCAACGCCACAAAAAAATCTTCGGCAATATCACATCTCAGCTAGCCACCAAAGCGTGCCGCTGTTCAGCAAGCGCAACCATAGGAACAGGAAACCTATCAATCAGCTTGGTGCTTGAGCCCTACCGGAATGACCGATGCCACACGACATCTCAGGGACTCGGACCATCTTTGAAACTGGTAGAATCAGGGCATGGCACATCACCGGATGTTTGATTCCATTCCGGATGTGTATATAAAGCTGGTAATTCCTCAGGGTGAACAATCTAAACAGCCAGAAAGAACAGCACATTTATCTAGCATAATCAATTGCATCAGGTGCAGAGTTTCACCCGCACTACCGAGCCATTAAATGTAACGCCCCATTCCGTTCAAAGACCACATAACTTGAAAAAGTCTGGCCGTGAGTACACAAAAGCTAATGGTATTTAGACCACACTATCAAGATGGGCTGCCCTGGGAATAATACCAACCCGTGCCAGCCACCGCCGCCGCCTCCGTGCACTAACATCTGCGGCGATCCAAACTGTGGAGTGACGCACATCTGTGACGCCGACTACAATCGCATCGTTCAGCCAATGGGATACCCTGGTGTGGTCCGATGCCAACCCAACTGCTGCCAGATTTCCAGATGTTGCAACCGATGTGGAGGAGGCTGTTGTGTGAGGTGCAGGAGGGGATGCAGATAAAGATGCTCAGTGGGACAAATTTATCGCTGAGCCCAATCTGCTTGTTCTCTCTTCTTTCTCCAATCTGCGAACCTTCTTACCATTTCCTGTTCGCAACACATTTCGCGCCAGTTCTCCTCTATCCTTCGTCTTTCTGCTTCAATCGTAATTTCGTCAGAGGACAAAGATTGGACTTTTTGCTTGAGAGATTGAATCTCCTTCAGTTTGAGATCGATGTCTAAGTCCTTCGCGCAACGTTTCCCAATAATGCTGATCATCATATTCTCTCGTCGTTGCTTCTGTCGTGTAAATTCTGCCGCTCTTCCCGGCATAAAGGAGCACATATAGAGCCACCATGTCTCCTCTGTAGCCTTTTCTCTCATAATGCGTTCTTTCTCTCCTTTTAGACTGTCTCTCTCCACATTCAGTCTAACCAGGTCCTTGTTTGCGTTGTATAACAAAATTTCATGGCCCCTGCGCTTATCCTTGAGTTGTCGAAGCTGTCTGTCCAGTTCTGCTATGTTTTGATCCTTGATTTTTTGGGGACGTATTGTTGATTCATATATTCGGTCATATTCTCGACGTTTAGCGACATCATGAAGCTGCTCATACGCAGCTTTGAGCTGAGTATAACCGCGTCAGTGACGATGCAGGCTTCTAGGAGAGAGGAAAAGCTGGCGGTTAGCTTACTAGTTGAAATTCGGCTGTTGCTTTGGGCTCATTCCTTCGTCGATCTGGATGCTTAGCCAAAGCCAATCTTTTGTATGTCGACCTGATGGTAGCCGAGTCCGCGGACTGAGGAATCCCGAGAATCGCGTAATAATCATGAAGGACTGTGGTGGGTTGCATTGTAAGCCAGACCGGGTGAACGAAGGTGGATGATATCGCTGTAAGGCCTCAATGAACGCGAGCGGACCGGTCCGCTAAGTGGAGTTGGTGGGCGGAAATGAGATGAAGTCTGGAGGGTGACACTGAGGTGTTAGCTGCATTAATAATACACATTTGCTTTGTACAGCTCTAGTCATTATTGGAAAATACATACCATCCTTTTGACAGGGATAGTCCAGGAAATCTCTCAATATGTACTAATATGTTGGCAATCAGGGTTCGAGAGACAATCAAAGAGTGTGCATGGCTCCGGGGGTCTGATGAGAGGCGAATCAGCAGCCCACCTTACAAGAAACTAGAGATTTAGCTGTAGAATTAAGTTCTTATTAAAATATACATGCGTGCCTCTATTATAAGTTTTGTCCCTATAGCATCTGTTAAAGGTTCAATTCTCTCACTCTTATGTAAAGCATCTCTCATTTATATAAAAATAGAGTAACTAGCGCGGGATAATGAAATGATAGGTAACAATCAATCCTTACGTTCCTTAACCATGGCGCTACTAACATGACGGAACTTTATAGGCTGGTTCCCCTCCTTCATCCCCTGCACTGTTAAGGGCTACGGCAGACTGCCGCAATGCCATATGCAACTAAAGCCAATGGTACAGCTGGCTTAGACCTACTATGTCATATGATATAGTGTTCGCTCAGATCTTCTCTCGTCCAACCCGGATGTAGAAGCTTCGTATTTCTCAGCTAGCGCCTTTGCTAAGCCTCGCTCCCCCCCACACGCTGAGTTTCGGTTGACTTGATTATTCAAGCCAGAAAAGAGGGTCAACCTATTTCATTCCTGTTCCGTCTCTTACGCCACATTACTTTGATTTGAGTGTCGCCATGAAAGTCCTGAAAATACTCGCGGCCAAATTCAGGTCGAAGAAGAACAAGAGCAAGACACCTGTACCAAAACGAGATAAGAGGTTAAAGCGCAATAGATCTGCTCGATGAAAAAGAAAAAAGATCCAGGCTGATGGTAATTGCAGCGACGGTTCTAAAGATGTAGCCACGGCCGACACGACACCAACCAATCCAGCCCGCGGAGAGAAGGCGGATTCAAAGAAGTCGAAGGAATCAAGGGGCACAGTCACAGACGAGGAAAGATATCGCTATCAGAAAATAGTGCTGGGAATGACAGATGCGCAGATAGCCAGGCAATTGAAGCCAGGGCGCTATGAGTTCCAGGGGACGTCGTTAAGTGCTCGCCCTATTGGCGAGGGTGAATTGGCATATGCATATGGATACCGGTACAAGCAGACAGCCTGTTGAATGAATGGCTGCTTAACTATAAATAGACAATTCCTTTCATTATGGAGGGTGGAAACTTAATACGTCGGTTTCACCAACCGCCTGCAATAATCATGTTGCTCCCTAGCCGCCCGACTCGTAGCGCAGTACATACATTCCCCAGAACCTGTATGTACATCCCCTTTATGAGGCTTTCAGCCCAGAACAATATCGGGAGATCGCCTGTTGTCCGATGGCACAGAATCGAATCATATCTAACTTGCGCTGGCCACTGATCTACACGAAACTCGAAGATATTCTCCCCCTTGAGTCCCTTAAAAGCTGCCCCGGGACGGACCTTCTCGGATCAGCAGTCCAGCAACCACACTGCACGCCGAAGACACCCTGTCCACCGAAGGGCGGCGGCCTGAAGCCACCGAACCCAGAAATCTTCGCCGCGAGTTTATTGTTGACTGTTCGTTGGACGTGGACTTGAAGTCCCTCAAGATCGGAGGAGAAATACTTCGGGTTGCCGTGTACATCAGTTCGGGCGATCCGCCACGTCAAGTTCCCTGCCTTGCGGCAAGAACGCGTTGCCCATATCCTTAACAAGATCGACAGTCATATCCTTCGCAAAGGACCGTTTGTCAGGATGATCCCGTGCCCGATGCCAGAGCGCACCGCCCACCCGGAGACCACATAGATCGGTTCCACGTCCATTACCGCCGTGGAGCTGTCAATCTTGAAATGCACATGAAGCATTTCGTGTCCCCTCGCATTCTTCGGTTTCCCCTACTCAACAACCCCAATCTGCACCAACTCCCTCTCAAACTTCGCCGCAGCCACTGCAAAACCCTCAATTGGATTCTGCAGACTCCCCACCCGAGGTCCAGGCAGACAATCCTGCAACGCAAACCCATGGACACCCTGAAGTCAGATCGAGCGCATGCAGAGAGTGACTGTTATCATTTTCCGCACGGAGTCAGAATCACCGAATAATTCTTCGCAGGACGGAGTCAAGTCAAGACGGTGTTCTACAGGAAACGCTTTCCGCAAAGGCTATATTTACAGGCGATGGACGCTCCCAGGCCACCTCATGGCAGGCGGCAAGCCTTTGAGGTCTCCCAGCTTCATAAAGTGATTGCAGTTCGACTCATAGGCCACCATGGACTCTAATAGCTACAGGCACGTCTTAGAATATGGGTGCCTCCTTCACGGTCAACTGTAACGAGCATTTATCGAACGATTCCACCCGCCCACATCAACGTCCCTGTTCTCAGTAACGATTGCTTCATTATTCGAGCAACGGCCTGTAATAGATAGTATTTTATGAAAGGGCCGGTGAGGCCCCTGTTCCATAGTTCTCAAGCACAAAGTCGACATCTTTGTCGCCGCGCCCCGAAAGATTGACTAGTATTCGTTCGGATGAAGCGCGCTGCGACGCCAAGCGGATTGCAAACGCCAAAGCATGCGCACTTTCCAATGCAGGAATAATTCCCTCAAATTTGGCCAAGCGGAAAAATGTACTGATGGCTTCCTCATTGGAAACTGCTGCGATGGAAAGCCGACCGGTTTCATGGAGATTCGCAATCTCTGGGCCAACGCCGGGGTAGGCGAGTCCCGATGCCACAGAGGAGACCCGAGCAGGCGTACCGTCCTCTTTCTGCAGCACAACCGATCGAGCACCATGCAATGTTCCCAGTCTTCCATAGGATAGCGTCGCTGCGTGTTGACCCGGTTCATCAGATACGCCAAGAGGCTCCACTGCGTGCAGAACAACCCCCGGATCATCAATGAAGCCAGAATACATACCCATCGCATTGGAGCCACCTGCGACACAGGCAACCACATGGTCAGGCAAGCTTCCATTCGTGATGGAAAGGAATTGCTCGCGAGCTTCTCGACCAACTACACCTTGGAAGTCTCGAACAATCATTGGGAAGGGATGCGGGCCGATAGCCGATCCGATCGCATAGAGCGCGTGTGCATGCTGCTCTACATACGCGTTGAATGCGGAATCACTAGCCTCCTTGAGGGCGGACTGGCCTGAAGTTGCTGATACCACGCGCGCGCCGAGCAGCTGCATGCGACCGACATTCGAACTCTGTTTAGCAATATCCACCTCCCCCATGTGGACTTCGCATTCAAGGCCAAAATAGGCTGCTGCAGTTGCCAACGCGACGCCGTGCTGGCCGGCCCCGGTCTCGGCAATCAGCTTCTTCTTACCCATTTTCTTGGCGAGAAGTGCGAAGCCAACACAGTGATTGATTTTGTGCGCGCCGGTGTGATTCAAATCCTCGCGCTTAACGTAGATCTGAGCGCCCCCGACCTGATTTGAAATATTCTCGAGGTAATGTATCGGGGTCGGCCGCCCTTGAAGCCCGACTCGCACCTTGTTGAGTTCGCGTTGGAATTCTGGCGTTTGATGAAGCTCCTGATAGCTGCTGGCCAGTTCTTCCAGCGCAGGCCGAAGCTCCGGTGGATAGTGGTTGCCGCCAAACCGACCGAAATATCCTTCAGTGTCGGGATAGCTTTGGAAATAAGGACGTTGAATGTCTGCCATCATGACCAATCTTCGGAGACGAGCAGCAGCTTAACGTATTGAATAGGACTTGTGATTTGCGTGCGCAGGCCGTGGCAACAGAATGACGAAACTCGGGCTTGAAAATCCCACCCGGGTCGACGATTGCGACGGGGTATCAGATTGAGGGTATCGTTGATAGATCTGTTCGGTAGTAGTTTCGAAAGCGTGGTCACTGGGCGGGGTTCCTGAATTTGTAGCTTTTCGGAGCCTCGCCGGTCGAGCAAAGACGCACGAAGCTGACTAGATCTCCTCCATATCGATTGGTGCGATTTCTTGTCCCGGCGACGGTTGGTTGCCTGACCCCAAACCGAGCCGCAATCTTGTATGTTCTCCGACCCGCTTGCTTACATTGCAAAGGCCATTCAAGCCGCGATCCGCTTCCAACAAATGGCTCGTGGGCGCCGGGAAAGGTTCCTATAGAAAGCTGCAACCCGCCAACTATCTGACCTGCGTACCTATGCAACAAAAATATATGATTCGACCAGTCGACTAGAAGTTTCGGTATGAGACGCTAAGCCCTCTGCTGACGCGCCTTTTTCAGCGACGCCCTTAACTACAGCCCTCGATTAAGCACACATTATCCGATGAGTCGTTCAGAGGAGACCTCGGAGGGGCCCGCAGGGACCTGACCCGACGGTCCCGACCCGACCCATTACGTGTCAAGACTCAAGAGCGGGTCTTGGTTCGCAAATCCCAGACCTCCAAACGTGGAGTACATGGGGAGTTTCATTCTGTGATGATTCCACAGCGTTTGCCTGATCTTATCTTCTGAGCAGGAGGGACTGGAAAGGACACCTTGGTAGGCCATCCAAATGCAGGCACGCCAAAAATAGTGAAAAATAGAGAGACGGCTATGGAAATGGCATGCATGTTCTCCACCACTACTGAAATATGATTGCCCCCAGCACGCTGGCGGTAGGAAGGCTATAAAAAGCTTATAGTCCTTAGGAAGAAGAGCCAAGAGCCCTTAATTTGCTAAAATCTAAATAAAGCTGCCCTTTGGTACCCATCCAGGTATCCACCCTGAACGGTGGAATGCTATTTCATGAAGATCATGGATCCAGTTAACCAGCTGTGAATACTTAGTAAGATATGCAACCCACATAACGCCTGAGATGATGGCTATGAATAAAAATGACCATATGTGTATGGTGTGCAGTCTACTAATTTATCTCTAGTTGTCCTCATAACAAGGGATCAGGTCTTGTATCTGGCGTAAAGTAAACAAAGTAAAGTCGCCTCAAAATGAAGAGACATCAAGGCCTGAGTAACTTATCTCAAGGATACCTAGCTTCATGGTTTCGCCAACTATGGACGGCCGTGTAACGTATTCCCCGAATGTTCCTTTTAGGATGTGCCGAACTATACATATAAGACCTATTCTCAATTTTATTGCTATGATCCTATTTACACATCATGTATTCGTGGATAACGCCGTCTTTGCCTGGATTGTCGTTCACGAGGAGGGATTGGCGGAATCCTTTCACGTATTATATTGGCTATCTGCTCATGGCCATGGAAAGTTGCCACCGTACAAGGCGTTTGAGAAGCCCGGCTGCCATCATTAGGATTTGGAGCACAACCTTTATCAAGAGCACCTTGACTATCGCTTCATGTCCATTCTTCGCGGCAGTAAAAAGTGGTGTCCAACGATACTCATTCCTGACCTCAGTGTCAATATTCTCCACAGCTAGAAGGAGCTTAACAATGGTAAGGTTTCCCTTCCAGCCGCGTAACGCAATGGTGCCGAAAGTTCGATAGGAAATAAAAGATAAAAGGTAGGAAACAGAATAACGACATCAGATAAAGCACGAGGAGTGGGATCCTTACCTGAATAGTATTATCCCTATTTAGTAGGTATAATGAAGTGATAGAGTTGAGCACTTCGAAAGATTGGACTAGGAGAAGGCAGTATGATTAAGAGGAGGAATATCGCTGCTATGTCTGGCTCACAGCAATCCGTCATTGATCGACCTAATCTTCGCATGGCCGAGTGAGAAATCGGACCTTGGCTCCAATCGAGTTTGGCTTTGTTGCAGCTCATTGAGAATATCGAGAGGGACTTGATCAAGGCGACATTTACATAGTATTCCTCTTCCGAACGGGACCTCTCGTCCGAAGTCGCAGCGGAAGCGGAGAAAATGATATTTGTGTTGTCGTTTATCGTATCCCTAACCAGGACCTGTCAGTAAGGTAGACTGTATGATCAAGGATATACTTACTTGCGGCGTCTGGTAAACCGGAGGGTGATTGATCCATGCACATTGTCAATTATACTATCAGAGTTGGTCGAGTGTCCGACAGTAAGATGTATATCACTCCATCTCAGATATAAATTTCTGTTGATTGGGTCGCTGATGAAATCACCTATTTGCAGTCGGACGTCAGTGTATGTATTATAGACTCGGAAAATAGAGAAGGTTAGGCGAACCAGGTCGACATCCAATAGCACTCTGTAAGACAACCATCGTGAGTTTCAATAAATGGACATCCCATGATATGGTTCCACGGGCCATAGCATTGTCAAGCCATGCTGACGCCATTTTTCGGACGATGTAGTGACCTGCCCAAGTCCTTTGTGTTCCCTTAAGAAGAACACCTTCTAACACGAGTCTGTTAAGACAGGAGTCAACATGCGGAGTAATATGTCTGTTGTTCTGAAACTTTGAATATCTAAACTGCATTGCAAAGTAGATATGCAAGATCTCATGACGGACACCTTGAACATTAACTGTGGCAGAGTAACTGTGATTTGGCTTCACCCTTGTGGCAAGTGTTGCTATGAAGCGTACGAAACCCTCTGCTGTCGGGGGGATCGAGAGGCTATTCAGGTTCCTAAGGCAGATAATGTTGGTGGTGGTAAGAAACCAGAACGTTTGCCGTCTATAGACAGTGACTCACTGCGGATTGGTCATCTCTCTATATGATCAAATCAATTTCTCCCATATGTCAATTAATCTCTGGGTCTTGGGAGATGCGGCTGTTAGTCCTAGTGTTAGGTACCGCTGTTTGGAGCGTATTCTGTCTTCATTGACGACAGGACTTATATGGATGTGGAGACTGCTTAGTTTTGATGAAAGAGATAATGATGGTGATAGGGGTAAAGGAAGCGCTGGAGGGCAACCATTGGGTCCAGGAGACACGGAGAGAAAACAATGAGAGGAGAGGGAGGACGGGAAGAGAAGGAGACATTTAGCTCCTAGAGGTTTGGCAGCCAGACAGGTTAAAGTTGGATAGAAAGATGGAAGCTTATAGTATTGCGGCGCCGGACTATAATATTCTGTCATTGCAGGCTGTCCGTCGCTATCTTCTCCATTTCCCGTACAATCTCGGGAGACATGGATGCACCAATATCCTTATGGAGATTTTCGCGTCGCACGTCCAGATTGAAGATACTAAGAGCAGATCAGACGAAACTGGTATAGCGCCTTGGTTTATTCCGTATGATCTTATATTGGAGAAGTTATATCATCATTGTCAAGCAGAAAGCATCACGATAGAGAAAATATACGCAATGTTGGAAGATCAAGAATGTGCACCTAAGCAAAGGTACCAGAAGGAGAAGAGGGAAAGACCACCGTATTTATTCTACAGACGGTGAATATACGCCTCATTCACTGCCCTGCGGCTCTACATTCACTTCGTTCTTTGGACACATTGTCCACACGGCTCTAGACTCTTCCCAGTGACGTATTCCTTTGTGGTGAAAAAAGGCTACATGCATTATTTGTCAGGGAAACAAATCTCTGGCAGTAGAGCACACATCATTAAGGATTCCGCATATCCTAAGCAGCAGATATCCTTACTGGAAGCACAATTCCGGTGGCTTAGAACAGACTCATTTTCCTGTGCGGGAGGCCACTGCAGAGAAGAGAAGACAAAAGTGGAAAAGGTAATACAAGTTCTGTTGATTCAGAAATCATTTACAGTCATTACTTGGGATATAATTTAAGCAGACTCTCGGGACGTTGCGCTCAATTGTAGGAGTAAAGATTCAGAAGAAACGTGTCCAGTTGGCTATGTCTGCGGATTAAGCTTTCAGCTACAACTTAGCAATGGGCATCTAGAGGGGCACTCCGTAGATTGTCTGACACTAAGGAAAGAAATTTCTAGGTTTCCAACACGCCAAGAGCCGTTCGTATTTCAATAGAGCATCAACATGAACTAACACTAAAATCGGCTACACGCGGATGACTCATACTTGTCTCACTCTAGTAAGCACACAATTGGCAAGCCAAATCCTCGCGTAGAGTACATATCTTGACGCACAGTGATAATCCTCTCACAAGGAAAATCAAAAAAGCCAAGAGCCACCATGGCCTGTACCCTGGTCCCCATCAACCTGCACAATCCAACCGAGTACGCCGAGCTGCAGGCCCAGCGCGTCCAATGCGGCTGGGACGCGGAAGACAGCAAGATCCTCGCATGGCGCGAGAAGCAAGACCAAAAGCTGAAATCGTTCTTTTGGATCACACTTCCCGCCCAATCTTCTCCAAGGGACAATGCAGACGACCAGGCAGATGAGAAACGCACTATTCGCGCAGGCCACATATCCCTGGACGCCTATGCGGACCCTCCAGATCCCGGACTGGCTTGCGCCGACAAATCCGTTCTGACGATCCAGACCTTTTTTATCCTGCCAGAGTACCGCCGTAATGGTCTCGGGGGGAGAGTCATGGATCTGGTCGAGGGGATGGCGAGCCAGGAGCCGTGGGGGAGTCCGGCCTGCCGCTTTGTGACGGTCAATGCGATGAGTAGGCGCTATTTCTACGAGGACTGGCCTGAGAAACGTGCGCTGTGGGAGACGTGGGGGGAGACTGCGCCGGTGATGTGCAATGCGGATTGGTATACGCGACGGGGGTACGTGCACTGGAAGACGGAGCCACGGTACCCGGAGACGTTGAAGAGCGGGGAGAAGGTTATGATCTTGGCGGATTTTTTGAGGAAGGCTATTACTCGATAGATGTGAAGCAGGTTTGGGATCGTCTCGGGATGGATGCAAGAGTATGGTTGGGATGTGAGTGACGACGATTGACGATGCGAGGAGATGTACATAGAGTCGCTTGTCCTTGCAGTTCCAAGCAAAGCACCAGAAATACTTTATCCCGTGCAGGGAACCAGTACAAGAGCACTGATAGCTTGAAATAAGCTTTGTCGAGGGATCGGCCTGAAACAAAGCAGTACCCGGATGTGAGATCACAATGTGAGACCCTTGCTTCTACGCCACCATCGGACCATGCATAATATGGATGATCAGTTGAGAGCGCCTTACTGTATACATACATGAGCATCAGCTCATACAGCATCATCTCGTCTGAGTAGAAGATAAACAAGCCGTCCGCCTGCCAACAAAGATATAAAAGGTCTGAACAATCGAGCCTTCTCCGTCATCATCATCAGCGCTCGTCTCTCATCTCAACATACGTTCTCATCTCTCAACCTCCAAGCCAAATCCAACTCCAAAATGCAGTTCTCTACCATCCTCTCCCTCCTCGCCGTTGCCGGTATCGCCGTGGCTGCCCCTCCTGTCGTTCGTACGTCTCATCAAACCCCACAGAGTAACCCACTCAACTAACGGACCAGGCCCCCAATCCAATAACAATGGTGTCCTCGGCCTTAATGTCGCAGATACTACAGTTCCCGTGGACGTCGACATCTCCATCAAGGACAACAACGTCGCCAACGGTTTGCTCGAGGGCGGCGTCAACAACCATCACACCGTGGATGGCCCGTTCAACGTTGCTGCGCTTGGCGAAGCAGACCAGGTTGCCCCCAAGGGCGCATTGCCGCCTTTTTAGATGAAGGTCTTGTACGAAAGGTATGTAGTCTGTGCCTGGCGGGCGATCACGTCTAATGCTAATGGTGTTGGTAGATCGAGACGAGTGGATGCTGATTCGATGTGTAATTAGGTCGCAATGGGGCGGTTATGGTGAAAGTGAGATAGGCTTCTGGCTTCTCTTCACGGTGGACACAATCTAGTAATAAGAGAAATGACTTTGACTGTCAACAGAATGAGTTGAACCTGTAGATCAGTATGTGACTTTGAGTTGGACACAGTAGGAGTTCGGCGCAACACTGACTACCACCAATAATTCTATAACCTTCAATAAAAACAATTATAATGGATTTACACAATATCAATGAAGGTGCAGAACTTGAAGCAGATCTTTGAATCATGCAATGTGCAAACAGCCCTTTCATACCAACCAGGAAGCCCAGTATCTTTCTATGAAACTTAATTCCCGTCTTATTCCGTGCCTTGCTTCGTAATACAGTCAATCAGTCTCATTCAACTATGAAAAAGGTACCAAAATACACCTTCCAGTTAATCAAACATACTCATGAATGGAAATGAGTCAAAATGTAGACATAGTAGAATACATGCTGATCCTATACAGACGAATTCGGTATAGATAGAATGTGGAAGAGGCCAATAATTGCTTTGCAGCATGTAGGAACTGTCGAGTAAGACATACCAAAGGACAAAATAACGATAATAACATTGCAGACCAATCAATAACGACAAATTMCCTGTCAGTTCCTTGTTGTCCATCTGCTCAGTCTTGGGTTACAGCGCTAAGGGCCTACTCCGCTGATAGCCATCGTCCGTCTACAATTGTTTGCTTGGCGGGCGAAATCAGACAATTTGAATGGTAGATATCGTGCTCAAGAGCTATCTCTTGGGTATTCTCCGTCGGGATTAAAATGATACAATCATCTTGGCTCTGGTATGCGGGGTCATTCCCCATATTTAAGGTCGGGGTAGCCAGGCAAAGTAGCTCGCCCTGTCGCCAGCCGCAATCAAAATGAAGGTATGTACTTTATCATACAGAAATGGAGAATGCAAATAGCTGACAATGACAATTAGTGGTCGATTCTTCTTCTGATCGGCTGCGCTGCTGCCATTGACGTCCCACGTCGCCCATATGCCCCCACTGGAAGCGGCAAGAAACGACTGACCTTCAATGAGACGGTCGTCAAGCGAGCCATCTCCCCCTCATCCATTTCGGTCGAGTGGATTTCCACCTCCGAGGATGGAGACTACGTTTACCAAGACCAGGATGGCAGTCTGAAAATCCAGAGCATCGTCACCAACCACACCCAAACGCTCGTCCCTGCGGACAAAGTGCCCAAGGACGCCTACAGCTACTGGATCCATCCCAATCTCTCCTCGGTGCTCTGGGCCACCAACTACACCAAGCAATACCGCCACTCGTACTTTGCCGACTACTTTATCCAGGACGTGCAGTCGATGAATCTGAGGCCCCTAGCTCCAGACCAGTCAGGCGACATCCAGTACGCACAGTGGAGTCCCACTGGCGACGCCATCGCCTTTGTCCGCGGCAACGACGTCTTCGTCTGGACCAATGCCTCGACCAGCCAGATTACTGACGACGGCGGGCCTGATCTCTTCAATGGCGTCCCGGACTGGATCTATGAGGAGGAGATCCTGGGAGACCGCTTTGCGCTGTGGTTCTCGCCGGACGGCGCGTACCTCGCCTTCCTGCGGTTCAACGAGACGGGCGTCCCCACCTTCACCGTGCCGTACTACATGGACAATGAGGAGATCGCGCCGCCGTACCCTCGCGAGCTGGAGCTACGTTATCCCAAGGTGTCGCAGACGAATCCCACCGTGGAGCTGAACCTGCTGGAGCTTTGCACCGGAGAGCGGACGCCCGTGCTGATCGATGCGTTTGATGCGAAAGAGTTGATCATCGGTGAGGTGGCGTGGTTGACGGAGACGCATGACATCGTAGCTGTCAAGGCGTTCAACCGCGTGCAGGATCGGCAAAAGGTCGTCGCTGTGGATGTGGCATCGCTCAGGACCAAGATCGTCAATGAACGCGACGGTACAGACGGGTGGCTCGATAATCTGCTGTCCATGGCGTATATCGGGCCTATCGGCGAGTCCAAGGAGGAGTACTACATCGACATCTCCGACCAGTCCGGCTGGGCGCATCTCTGGCTGTTCCCTGTCGCCGGTGGCGAGCCCATCGCCCTGACCAAGGGCGAGTGGGAAGTGACCGGCATCCTCAGCATCGACAAGCCGCGCCAGCTGGTCTACTTTCTCTCGACCAAACACCACAGCACCGAGCGCCATCTCTACTCCGTCTCTTGGAAGACGATGGCCATCACCCCCTTAGTCGACGACACGGTCCCCGCCGTTTGGTCCGCCTCCTTCTCCTCGCAGGGTGGATACTACATCCTCTCCTACCGCGGGCCCGACGTGCCCTACCAGGACCTCTACGCCATCAACTCCACCGCGCCCCTGCGCACCATCACCAGCAACGCGGCCGTGCTCGACGCCCTAAAACAATACACCCTGCCTAACATCACCTACTTCGAGCTGGCCCTTCCCAGCGGCGAAACCCTCAACGTCATGCAGCGCCTTCCGGTCAAGTTCTCCCCCGAGAAGAAATACCCCGTCCTCTTCACACCCTACGGCGGGCCCGGCGCGCAAGAGGTCTCCAAAGCCTGGCAAGCCCTCGACTTCAAGGCCTACATCGCCTCAGACCCCGAGCTCGAATACATCACCTGGACGGTCGACAACCGCGGCACGGGGTACAAGGGCCGCGCGTTCCGATGCCAAGTCACCAGCCGGCTCGGCGAGCTCGAAGCGGCGGACCAGGTCTTCGCCGCGCAGCAGGCCGCCAAGCTCCCCTTTGTCGACGCAGACCACATTGCCATCTGGGGGTGGAGTTTCGGCGGCTATCTGACGGGCAAAGTCATCGAGACCGACAGCGGGGCGTTCTCGCTTGGTGTGCAGACCGCTCCGGTCTCGGACTGGCGGTTCTATGACTCGATGTACACGGAGCGGTATATGAAGACGCTGGAGAGCAACGCGGCAGGGTACAATGCCAGTGCGATCCGGAAGGTGGCGGGGTACAAGAATGTGCGTGGCGGGCTGCTGATCCAGCATGGGACGGGCGATGATAATGTGCATTTCCAGAATGCGGCGGCGCTGGTGGACACGCTTGTTGGGTCGGGGGTGACGCCGGAGAAGCTGCAGGTGCAGTGGTTTACCGACTCAGATCATGGGATCAGGTACCATGGGGGGAATGTGTTCTTGTATCGGCAATTGTCCAAGAGGCTGTATGAGGAGAAGAAGAGGAAGGACAAGGGCGAGGCGCATCAGTGGAGTAAGAAGTCGGTTCTGTAGATAGAACTCATGTATGCACGTATGCACGTTGGGCTTAGACATGGCAGCAATCGTGTCCAATTTCACTTGCGCATCTTATAGAGCCCAAATATGTCTAGTGCTCCGTTCCTGTAACAAGTCTAGGTGCAAGGCGGAGGCAGTACATCCTTTCCAAGTCTTAAATCAGCCGCTGTGGATGTGCACAGTTGAGGAGGCATATCTCCCACCCAACTTCTGGCATGAGTGAGCATCCACAGGGCTGTAAGCCACCAGCCTGGACTCTTTGCTAGAAAATTGAGTTAGCATGATGATCATGTCTAGAGATTCCGTGGTTTCGGACGCGTACCTGGTCGCCATCTATCGGTATGACTCTCATTGACTGTATGTTCTCGTCAGCTTAGGTGCAAGGTAGTTGGTGTCGTTCCCAAACGGGCAATGTGTCGACAGAGACTAACCTCAATGAAGTTAGACCGGGAAGTGTTATCCCAAAGGGGCAATCAGCTCGACAAAACCTCTGGAAAATGAAAAGACCATTCAGTCTTGATTGATACGTTCAGAGCGATTCTATAGGAAGGTGAATGTTCAGCTACCATCGATTCCTCTCGTCTAAGTAGATTCGGGACTTTGCGACCATGAATTAGTTTGCGAAGCCAGCTTACAGAGTCTTCGGCCATGCAGCATCCCAGCGACGCGTCTGATCATCATAGGCAGCTTAAGCTTATGCTATTCATCAATAATAATAACCGAAATTTCGATCACGATCCAACGTTAGACAGCACTAGCGGGTCGATTTGCTCCGTCAAATCTGTCTATGGCTCGTTTGATAGGCAGAGAGAGACAAGGCAGCACTGAAAGTGGCTATGAGGGGGGCCTAGCGGACGAGGCTCCCCCGCCAGGCGGCCACAACGGTATTTAAATTCCACGAATTCACTCGAGCGACTTGAAATGTGTATCTAATAATAAGCTGTTGTGAAAATGTCTCTTTCTGTGTCAACGGCCGAGATTCTGGTATCTGACCTTCCCACCAAATCGGTCACTCTGACTCCGCTCAGAGCGACTGTGGTTCGCGAAATCCAGACTACTATCCAGGTAAGTGCTTTCTGCGATTTCTAATATGTATACTAATTTGTACAGCCCGGCCAGAATGAAATTACCATCCTTGGGCTCGATCCTCTGGTTGACCCGGATTCCATCCGTGTCGACGGCTCCGGTTCAGCAACCATCACCGACATCCAGACCGACAAAGTTCCTCGCCGCGAGAATTTCGAGGATGTCTACCCTGAAGAGTCGGACAATGAGTCCAGTGAGGCATTAGAAACCGACTCGGATGAAGATTTTGACATCGACGATTCGGAACTTCAGGCGGTACGAAAAGAAATCGCAGAGGTTGAGGCTGCTCTCGCCAAAGCGCGCGGCAATCAATCCATGTCTGTCGCCGTTTCGAATATGATGGAGGGCTACGGGAAGAAATTGAGCATGGAGAATGCGGACGCGGCGAAGCTGAATGATTTCCTCCAGCTTTACGTCCAGCAGCACTCGGTCGAATGCGAACGTCACCACAAGTCGACAGTGGAAATACGAGAGGCCGAGGAAAACCTAGAGCGACTCAATCGAAAGCGAGAACGACTGGAAACCACGTATAACAAAGCTAAGGAGGCTGCTCTGAAGGATGTTCGCAAAGAGCGCAAGAAGCGCCTGCGGGAGCGCGAAGAAAAAAGGAGGAAGCAGCAGCAGTTGCAAAACGAGCGAAGGCGGTTCTGGACCCATACCGTTAGTCAGGTCGTGGTCCATCTCGACAGTCACTCGATGATGACTCCAGGATCGAGCCGTCGCAGCTCGATCGTGGAAAAGGCCGGAAGTAGCACCGATGTTATGGACGTGACACTGCGTCTGACATATGTGATTCCCGGTCCTCGCTGGCTTTCTCGCTATGATCTCAGGATTAGCACTCCTTCTTCGTCTGCTCGTCTGACCTACCGCGCCGAGTTTCACAACACCTGCTCCGAGACATGGCGCGACTCCCAGATCACTTTGTCCACCTCCCAGGCTTCCTTTTCGGGGCTGGAGGAGCGCATTCCTCAATTGCAGGGCTGGCATATCAAGTTGGATCCCAACAACGCAGAACAGCCTTCATGGAACAACATCTTGCGCAGCCTCGACGAACCTGGCCAGCCCCTCCAGGCTCACGCAAAGTTACTTAAACAATCGTTTGCGGAAATGCAAAAGGCAGATCAACAGCGCTTTGCCCCCGGCTCACTGTTTGGTCCACCGCGCCCGGGCGCTCAAACCGTCTTGTTTGGCTCTTCAAGCGCACAACAGCAAATACAAAATCAGCAACAGGCTCCGATCGAGCGGGTGACTGAGCGGGGAGAGAGGTTGGATAGCCTACCTGCATCTGGGTTCGGGATGGCCATGTCGGCACAAAGACCTGCGTTCGGGATGGCCATGTCGGCACAAGGACCGGCAGCATCCCCATTTGGGACCTTATACTCCAACACCGCCGGCTTGAACACCGACGGCTTGAACACCGACAACGAAGGCGACGACGATGAAGAGGACGATGACGAGGATAGCCAAACCCTTGCGGCCGCCAGTCTGGAGCACCAGGACTCCGTCAAACAAGACTACGGATTGACTACGACGTACGATCTTCCAGGTCGGCGTACGCTGGTGCCGTCCAGCGTGCATAGACGGCACGTGCTGGCCGAGCTGGACCTAAAGTCCATGACTCTCACCCACATCATCGTGCCCAAGATCCGCGCGGCGGCCTTCCTTCGCGCCCGCATCCAGAATACATCCTCTGTGACCATCCTCCGCGGCCGAGCGGGCATGACAGTCGACGGCACCTTCCTGGGAACAACCAGCTTGCCCAACTGCGCGCCGAACGATGCCTTCAATATCTCCTTAGGTGTCGATCCGTCTATCCTGGTGACGTACGCGAAGCCGTCCGTCCGCCGCGTCGGAGGCGGCTTCTTCAGCAAGGAGCACACGGCCGTCTTTCGACGGACCTGCTGGGTGAAGAACACCAAGAGCATTGCGGTTGACCTGATTGTGTCCGAGCAGGTACCGCTAAGCGATGATGATAAGCTGCGTGTGCAGATCCTCGAGCCGAGGGGGCTGGAAAAGGAAGGCGATCAGGTGAAGATGGCGATGGAGAAGGGCAGCGGGAGCGTATCACTGGCCAAGAACGGCGAGGTCAAGTGGATGTTGAAGTTGCAGCCGGGCAAGGAGATCCGATTGGCACTGGAATATGAAGCCAGGGTCCCTCAGGGAAGTCAGGTAGAAATTGTCAAATAAGCAATTGCAATCATAGCTAGCTCTATCAATCTATGCGTCATGCGTCATGATATTTACAGTCCAGTAACGTACTATGCTACCAGTCAAAGCTCCCCGGCATGCGCTGCCCACACCCTTGCTCTTTATTCCCTTCCTCCCCCGTCTTTGATTTCTTTTCAACAGCGTCGTCCCCCCACCTCTCCCTCCAACACGCCAATTCCTCCCGCCAGAGATCATTCACGCACGGATCGCACGAGCTCCCACAGCACTCCCCCAGCCCCGGCGGCGGCGGCGGATCATCGTATTCTCGCGCCGCAGCCTCGAGAAGCTGTTTCCGGCGGATGGTGCTCAGCCGTTTGGCGTTTTTGATGCGCGGGACGGACTCGGGGGTGTAGAGGGGTGTTGGCTTCGACTCTCCTGGGCCTTTGAGCGATGTAAGCGATGGTATGAGGGAGGCGAGGGTCATGTCTATCTATGTTGTTAGCTTGGACGAAGTCGACTCCACGTCACTTGCGTCTTGATGGCTTAGACTCCGACTGTACCTGGAAGGAAGAATGATTTCCCGGTATGGTTAGTCAGCTGCTTGGTGACTTTTCGGCAGGGGTTTGTGGTAGTCGGAGAGGGTTGGGATATGTAAAGGGATTCATGATATGGACATGTTTCTTTTCAATTGTCTTCCGTTTCTTCCTAGTATTGTTGAGTATTGGAACTGTTGATAAAGGCCATCATCTCATCCCGGGAGTGCCCGTTACTGTGGAGTGCGGAGTGTGGGGTATCACATCACCATCACCATCATGTTATGGGTTAGTTAAGACAAGTATGGGAGAGCTATAGGTGTCATGAAGTGATGGTTGAGGTATTCTTGAAATCTATCGCTGAGAGATGTCAGTATGGAGTGGCCTAGAGCATGTAAGTGCTTCACGTCGACCTTGGCCTTTTTTGATACCAGTCACGTATGCAAGTCAGAGGTGATATGGGAGAATATATATCACTATTCACTACGGGATTAATTCCTCGAAGAGTGCAATTGTCTACTCTGAAGTCAATATCAACCTTGATCCATCTATAACCAGTCACGCCAATATACATCGATGGTCTACAGTGCCGACTCTCGTCCCACCACCACGATTGACTCTATTCTCTACTATATAGCCCCAGATACTTCACCCTGATCTACAACTTACCTTTCTTGATATTTCCATCCCTTCATCCTATCCTCTCGTGGTATATCACATGACAACCATTACCATAACAACGCGTAGAATATCCCATTCCACCCCTTTCGGAGTACATAAGCAGAAACGCGTGCATAAGAAATATGCACTCATTCTTCAGCTGAACCTCCCTCGCATATGACTGGTAGAGTACACTAGAAAATACCCGGCAATTGCTGCAGACAGCCACGACTTCCCGATCTCGCATCGAATCGGAAATGAGGCCTGCCCGTCGTCCGAAGGTACCCTGCTCCCGTTGCAGGCGGTGACTCGGCAACTGGCAAGCTCTAATGCAATTAGGAGGTCGCTGTCGGGATTCTGCGTAGACTAGTCCTGTACTTTGTTGATGATGCTGTATCAATTGAGCTGAGCTATCACATTCATTGCATATGCGTCCTGCGACCTGTATGTATCCATTTCCGACTAATTTTTGGCTGGTAGCAAACAAGGTGGTGAGTTCGTTTGTGATCCGGATTGCCAAGTCGATTGACCGCGCGCACGGCTGATTCCAGTCAAACTGAACAGACAGCTGACGCAACGCAATTGATGCACTGAATCATTTCTTACGAGAATAATATATTCAAAATGACGGGAGAGGTTTTGAATGCTAATTGTCTGTATTGACAGTAGAGTAGCTGGGATGAAGCCGGGGAGCGCCAGGCTTATCCACCATGGCATTTGACTCCATGAGGAATGTTCCACTTTCTTTACCGAGACACTACAAGTGAGTGTCAAGCTTCCCCAGATTTAGTCCTAGTCTACTGGATGGAATACGAAGAAAAGTGAGGAGCTCCCAGGTGAGTGGCCATTTTAAACTCTATATGTACAGTTTATTTGATTGGGATGATTGCTGGCGGAAAAGTAGTACATGATATATCAAAAAGACCACCACAAATTACCTCTAAAACACACACCCCCCGAGCCAACGCACACAACGCCGGACGGAGAAGTTGAAAGCAAGAAGTTTCGGTCTTGATTTCATCACAGACATGCAGTCGTACGGCAGGAATTTTTTCGATTCGATTCGTTTCGTTCAAATCCAGGCGACGTGCACATCCTTGACCATAGAGGTCACGTTTAGACGTACTTGCACATCATGGCAACCATCAGGTCGAACAGACCGATGGCTTCGACGAAGGCGAAACCCAGAATGGCGTAGGAGAAGAGCTGACCACGCAGAGCAGGGTTGCGGGAGACACCGAGGAGGAGGGCACCGAAGACGAGACCGATACCGATACCGGCACCACCGAGACCGATGGCGGCAGAGCCCATACCCATGTTCTGGGAGACCTGGACCATGGCGTCGGCGATTTCAGAGGAGTACTGGCGGCGGGACTGGACGTTGGCGAAGACCTGGCGAGCGTTGGCCTGGATGAGGCTGGGCTGCTGACGCTTGACGGTCTGGAAGGGGGTCATGGGGATGGCGGTCTTTCTCTGGGTGGTGAAGGTCCGCTTGGGAGCCAGCTGCAGACGAGCGGCAGGGCGGGCAACCTTGGTGGTTGCGGCCATCTGGGAGGCCAGGCGAGAGGCAAAGACACGAGAGGAGGCCATTGTGATTTTTTGTGGTGGTGTTGAGATGAGATGGTCTCAATGAAGGTCAGATGGAGTGTGTGGGAGGAGAAAGGAAAAAAAAGAGGAGAGAAAGGAAAAGGAGAGCTGGGAGAGCTTTTGGGGGGAGAAAAAGGCGGGAGGGCAGGATTACCCAGAGACCCATCTAGGACATAAATACTTCCATGCCGAATTTTCACCAGTCGGTCTTAGTGCGTTGGGAAGCCCTATCTACAAGATTACCTGACCAGGTATCTTCTCTGTTTCATTCCCTCATCGACCAGACAACCTACCTGGCCTTCCCACTCCGGATGGACTTATCGGGTTCGTCCGGGTTATGGCCAAGGTGGCATTTGTCCTGGTACAGCCAATTACCCAGGGTCCTTGCAGGCCGCCAGCTCCGTCGAGTCCACAAGACTAACCATCGTGATCCATCCACTTGACTCTACAATTGAAGTAGCACAGATTTACTCCGTATTGCTATCTTACTACACACTATTTAGTGTCAATTGAGTCATTGACCATAAATCAAAGCAATTGCCAAAAGACTGGCAGAACAAAAGGAGAGCAGAGCTGGAGCTGGCAGCAGCAGGATGGATGACGAATTTTTTTTCTCGTGCTGTGGATCGAATTATGGGTCCGATAATTTGGGTCGGTCCACCCGATCCAGAGCTCTCCGCCAATCATAAGCGCCATCAAAGCAGGCCGCCGTGTCGGAGTCAATAAAACCGGGCCGATTCGGGCTGCGGCTCCACCAGAACCGGAGTTTGCACGCCAGAATCAGCCAGAACAGGAAGAGAGCAGCCACTGGTTTCGGCTGGAGGGAAAAATAGTCTTCTTGTTCCGAGGGAAACTGCCCAATGTCTCACCGACTGGTTTGCTGCTCCCACCTGTTGAAAATTGAGAACAAGGCTGGTCCTGAGCAGCTCACCCAGCTCTGGCGTGCAAAGTGGCCTCTGTAGTGACCAGAATCGAGAGGTCGAATGCGACTCATCCGAGGGAGCTGCACGGGTTATATATCCCTGGATACATCAGAGGGTTCGCCCTGTTTCGCCTTTCTCCGAAGCAGGCTAGAATCCTCCGTTGTTTTAGCCGGAAATTTCTGCGGATAGATCATCCTGAGGTCACCGACAGTTACCGCACCATGGAGGACATGGTAGCTACATGTTGTCGCTAAAACAGTTGATATCAATCTCTTGCCATTACCAAACCTATCTACAGAGCTTCTGAATATCAAACACTGATCAATTGATACTGTGATGTTGAAAAGGAGGAAATTAGCAGTAGCGTCCTGCAGGTAGCCTCACCTCTCAGCCTCATTTTCCGGCAGCTGATCATCATGACCTGGCAATTGCATATGCAGCGTTACGTAATCGATCACTGTAATTATTCCCTGCCAGTGCTTGAAGCATGCGCCCATGTGCGTACAGGGATGGCATTCCTTTAATGCTCTTAAAGCTACCGACTCTGCCGACTTTCTCCGATGATCGCTCAACGCTTTTCAAGAATATCTACCTACATGAGTACAGGTGTTGGAGTATATTGATATTCGATAGATCATGATGTATGAATTGCAGCATTTGAGCTGTAAATATTCAAGATATTTCTGATACTAGAGAGTGGTTTATTGCTATGGTATTGGTGACTTCGATCGGAATGAATCGGACTGCTTGTGCCTGAGGCAGCTAGGCAGCTTATTACCTGTTTTGGATTGCTGCGGAAGCTTCAGCCGAGGTCACAATTCGGCAGCAGCAGATATATCGATTTAAAGAAGCTGCATAGTATATTTTATCTGCTACGGAGTACAAAATTATTGCTCGTACTACCATGAAGTAGTAGACGATGCTAATTGACATCATAAGATTGCAATCAAAGTACCATTGGCAAGGTCTTTAGCCGACCTTATGATTATATTACTAGTCAACAGTTGGTTTTCATCCGGATAATTAATATCTAGATATTGACTCAATTACTCCGTACAGTAATTAGTGTCCTTGTTATAGTGTATAGGAAACGTACTAGCGTTATTCTTGGGATGGTGCTTCAAAACAGTATGAAGTCGGTTATATATTTTCGGCTGGATCTTGACTATGATACCAGATAGGATAAGATCATGGAACCACAATGACACCTACTAACAACAGATGTTTAATTTAACCATTCAGTCTATTTAGATGGTTCCAGAGACCCATATTAGATCAGCAGATGCAACTACTACAAGTGTCAAAAGACGGATAATTATGCTTCTCTTGCTCCATCTATATCAACACATTCGACACCTGACGTACCGGAACATCAGTAGTAGAAGACAAAGATCATGATGCCAACATGGGAGACTAATAATCAAACTCATCACCTCTAGGTCTCATTCTTCGACTTTTATATGATCCCTCTGGCTTCAGACACCTCCCTCAATGAGGTAGTCATGAGCTAAAGCAGTCACAAAAGGATGTTTGATATGCATTGTACGTCTGCCAACTCTGTGGTAATCACTGCATTCATGACCACTAACATTATTCTAGACCGTAGTCAATTGGAAATGGCTGCCATTGCTCTCTTAGTGCGCTATTGCCTAGTTGATTGAATCAAGGGCGAGGGCTAATGTCTGGCTATGATGCCACTGGAATGCCAGACTGAAACGGCGCATTCCATGACAAATCAAACAATCTCATCAACAACACGCTACTTTCTGCCTACGACCCTTCTGCTCCCCGGGCAAAACCCCAGACTGACCATCAGAAGCTGCTTCCCCAGCTGGCACCTTATCTCCCTTCAGCCAACAACCCTCCATCACTGCAAACCATGTTCAAAACTCATAGTCCTCCACTCAAGGAACTTGATCAAAGATCTTTCTAGGGGAAGTATGGGCTAGCGTGATACAGATGAAGACATTCTCTTGTTTGTGGAACAGTCCAAAGGATGATTTCTGGTACAGTACGCTTCACAGATACGGATCTGATGTTATCCATGAAGAGCGAGGATGATCAAAGCCAGTTGCTCCCCGAGGACAAGGTCCGATCGAACGGACACATCCCCCTTGTTGACAGATACATTGATCTCCATGCCTTCTGCGGACTACGAGTCAGTGGCCATGGTGAGCGATTTCATCCACTTCTCCCTCCATTATCGACGCTTCGCATTCCACCGATCGACCCCTTGACGCACAATGTCCCTCTACATCACTGTCCGACTCGATCCTCGGTGTAACCTTCCAATAGCAGGCCCCATGGCTTTTGAGTTTATGAAGAGCTGACATACAGATCGATCCAGGGGCGTCATTTCAGCTTTTCCACAACATTCTTGGCGCATTGTGCTTAGGTCATCCGCTGGGCATAGGCCAACCTTTGGCATTAAAGCGTCAACACTATTAATAGGCGTCTTGAAAGGACGAAGTCTCAACATCAAAATAAACAAACAATCTCATTCACTAGTATAATAATGCCGGTGCGACTGAGCTGGCTTCTGAGCCCGGACTCTATCCCCAACCTTCTTGCACCACCGCCATCAACATGACATCTGTCACTGCGAGTCCCCCTGTAGGAGCTCAGGGCTCAAAAGCTTCATCACAACAGGCCCCAGGGCGATCGTACGATGATGGCATGTACCATTCAGGTAATGTTCGACTGGCTGTCGCTGCAGATTCTCCCAATGAACTTGGCAACACGGAGACGAAGCCGATCGCGACAGCAGACGCATTGCTTGACCCACAGGGCTCGACCGACCCTGGAATGCTTCGTGGAACAATAACAGACACCCTGCCCGACCCCAAGGCCGCCGTTGTAAAAGCCGCGACCCTTCCGTCAGAAGCCCCCCTGGATCTGCGACAAGGACATTTCGACCATCCGCTTCAACTTGTTATCACGATGACTACCACGACAACAGCCTCTTTGTCCACCCCATCCTCGACCACATCTTACGACTCTACGATCCCTACTACCCTTCATACCTCCTCGATGCCGACCTCCACCCAGCCTAGCTCCACCACCAGCGCCTCCAATTCCGCCTCCACTACAGCCTCCGCCGCCCTTCACTGGGAGAACATGACCCCTGGCGCGCAAGCTGGGATTGTCATCTCGACCCTGAGCCTTGCGGTCATGCTGATTGGGATGATCTTCTGGTGGCTGCATCGCAAGAAGCGGAAGCTGCTGAGGGCCATCCGAGGCGAAGAGGCCCCGCCCCCGACGGAGAAGCCAAATCCTGCGTACAGATTCGCGTCAAATCTGTACACAAGCAGCGCCTCCACGCTGGTCAATGTAACGGAGATATTCAAGGCCAGCAGGGAAAAGTCGCCGTCCATCAATGACAGAAGCAGCAGCATTTACTCCAACAACCAGACACGAAGCAATCTGTTCACTCTCGCAGCGGACAAGGTCAGACCATTACGGGGTAAAAAAAAATCTCCCGACAGGCGCAGCCGCTATTCCCACGGCTACATCTTTGCACAGGAGTTCGAGCACATGCCCCCACCGCCGCCGACGCGTCTGCAAAAGATTGTCGCCGGTCTATACGCCAACGGTTCGTCGACGGTCAAAACAGTAGCGGCAACGTTCAAAACCCAGGCTCCACCGCCGCAGAAAGACAACGCGTCCTCAACGTGGAGCTCCATGAGCAGTCGCACCCCATACGCGTGCGCCTACGACAGCTACCCGCATGTGCATCAGTTTCAGCCGCCATGCGACATCAGCGATGATCTGGACCTGGTCAAGGTGCAGAGTGTCTCTTCTGGCACTGTCGCCATGAGTAACCCCGCGGAGATCGGCGTCGACGCGCTGGCGGGCCGTATCTCGGGAGAAGGCGAGCGACAGCAGGAGGCTGTCAGGGAGTCGAGCCCGTGGCCGTCGCAGTCCACCACAGCTCCATGCCAGCGGCGGTCACCACCACCACAGACCTCGCGGGAGGGAAGCCCCGCGCATTCCGGGCGAGCGCCGTCGGTAAAACTGTGGACAAAGCAGGTGTACCGCGTCGAAATGAACTTTGTGTCCCGCAGCGACGGCCAGCTGCAGGTTGGCGAGGGACAGATGGTCTGCTTGGAGCAGATCTTTGACGATGGATGGGTAAGTTTAGTCCAGTCGCCGGTTACTCCAGTTCCTCCTGTGTAAATGGACTAACTCCTCAGGCACTGTGCACCCTGACCGACACCGAAAGGCAGGGCCTCCTCCCCCGCGCCTGCCTCTCCACCTGGCCCATCAAGGAACGCCGGCACTATGCGTCCAGTGGCAGTACCTCAGAGCCTGCCAGGGGCGTCTCCCCCACAGACTCCCAGTCCTTCCGGTTCTACCGGCAACAGTCTCGACCGGGGACCCCAAAGCCAGCCCCCGAGTCCAAACCACCGAGCGTGATGAAGCAGTCGATCTCGCCTACGCTGTCGACCTTCTTCCGTCTGTAGTCTGCTCCGCTCAGTCCTCTTCTTGTAGATATTTCGCGTATATGTTTAATGGACTGTACTTTGCAGTCATAATTAAGTCATGTACATATCAAGAAGCCAGTTCGAAGCGGCTCCGCGCCGGCTTCGCAGACAGTTCGCTCGGTGGTGCGAAAGCGCACGTCTCAAGTTCCGCTCCTCTGGCTCTGGCTCCACTTGTTCGGAATGTATTCTTTTCACTTTGACTTGGCCCTCGGGCTTTGGCGTTAGCTGCGCCTCTCCGTGCCCTGAGTAGCAGTGCGACCAGCACGATGATGATGATCCCTGCTCCCGCCGCGCCAACCGCAATGCCCGCCTTTGCGCCTGTCGACAGGCCTTTTGCTCCCGTTGCTGCGGTACTCGAAGATGTAACCGTCCCCGTCGGTGCCCCAGCCAACGTTGAAGTCGAACTCGAACTCGAACTCGCAGTCGCAGACGCAGACGCAGACGGAGACGCAGAAGCAGGCGCCGCCAACTCAAACGTTCCACCCTCGCAACAATCGCCCTGACTTAAACTCCGCTCATCATCATGACAACAGTAGCTCGTCAGCGCGGCGTTACACGCCCAGATATACTGACCGCGATACGAATCATCTACTGTCATCAACACAGCCAATTCTCGTCAGTGGGTTTGAGCGGAGGAAACGTACACGTCGTACAAGCTACAGAACACCCCTTGTAGCTCTTGTCCTGGCAGGAGGGGGTATAGTAGAGCCCGGTGTAATTGTATGCGTGTCCGTCCGGGAAATCAGTCAGCGAGCCGTTGGCGTGGTTGTTCTTGTCGCGGCAGAGGAGGTTGTCGGTGCATGTTGCGCTGGAGGGGCAGCAGGTGTTGGCGTTTGGGCAGGGGGTGTCGTCTGCTGCGTGGGTGCCGTTGCGGTAGTAGTTGCTTTGGTTCGGGCCTGTACGGCTTGGAATCCAACCTGGCTATCGTCATTGTACAGTTTGAGAGGATATCTCACACCTCAATTGATCGCAAAGCCTCAAAAGTTCGATCATAGTTGGGAGTGAAACCCGGACAGACGAGAATTGGCAATGCAAGCTTGAAGATAATTTGTCTTATCTGTGCAAGTGTACAATCAATCGCATCATTATATACAAGGTTCGTCATAACGCATTGGTCAGCTATATCGGAAGCACATCCTGTGCAACATGACCACCTGTTTCAGTCCACGTCGTAGTTCCGCTCTCCTCTGTTATACAAAGCTTTGATGGCAACATTCATTACGTCCATGAATTTGTCATGTTCGAGATAAACATCACTGGTATGCCACTCGTCGCGCTTCAAAGTTTTAGCCGGCTTCGTTGCGTGAGCGCTGAAATACAAATGTCCAAGTAGCGAAGCAACGTTGCGAAAGCCCTTGTGATTCAAACCCGGCGGGAGAATCTCGACCATCACAGAGCCGGACGGGAGGAAGATACCGTGCGTGAGGCCGGCGCCGTGCACGCCCACCAAGATATCAGATCCCTGAGCAATCCTCAGCTGCTCATGGAATGGAATGCTGGCAAAGTCAATCATCTGTACCGTGACATGGGGAAATCGCTCTTCGACTGTTTTGAAGTAGTCCTCCTGATTGATCAGCTTTCGGCTTCCCGACCGGTCGATAAAAGTCAACACGATCTGCGGGCCCTGTCGGGGTCGGCGAAGTTCCACATGGAAGTGAGAGAGGACCCGTCTGGAAAATGTACGGACCAATGCAGAGTCTTCGCATGAATGGATCTCCCAATCACCCTGCCAGAGGGGGTTCGATCCGCCAGCCAGGGGCACGATCAGGTTCTCGAACTCGTTGGTCGGAGGCAGATCGCCGACTCGGAGTGGCGGCCGCTGAGCGAAAATCTTCCACAGGTCAAAGTAGGGCCCATCCTCGATCTCATCCAGGATGACGACCTGTGTGTTTTCGATGTCACCAATACTGAAAAGTGCCGTGTGCGGGTTAGGGCCCGCAGTCATGCGCAGAACATCGATGGTCATGGTCATGGAAAAGATCTCCATGAGAGAATGCCAGACGTTCCGCGCCCCTTCTCGCTGAATGAGGATCGTGTGGTTTGAAACTACGGGAGGAACGGTATGATCTAGCTTGTCCTGGAGGGAGACTGCCTTTTGGAACACGACCCCAGGGCCTGTCTCGTACCAATAATTGTGAAATTTTTCGAAGAGGGGTACGTTCTTGCCATCTAAATCTCGCAGTTGACAGTCCATGATAAATAGTCGCTGAGCAGGATCGTATACAGCTCCGCGCCCGAAGCAAAACGTGTCGACTCGGGAGTCCGACGCTGTTTGACTATGGAAGCAGGTCAAGCCTGAAGGCGAGTCTGCAGTGCAGTACTCGGTTTTCGAGTCGCGCAGCTTCTCCAGATACGTAATACCGAATCGATCTGCGCAGTAGGATGGCTCATCGGCCACCGCCGAATATTCAGCGGGCAGAGTAGGCGTCTGTTCTGCGTTTGGGAGATGGTCCTTCGTATCGGAATCATTTCGACGAGGGCCGGGTGTGGAAGCTGGCAGCGGAGAATATTGAAACGGCGTCCTTGTAAGTGTTACATGCAAGAGGAAAAGAACAAAAAGCACGCCAATCACAGTGGCAGAGAGCCGTTGGACCCGACGCTGGGAACTGAGGCTTAACCAGGACATGAGACTCTGGTAGCAATAAGTTTAAACGGAGACATCAGCCAAAAGAACAGGTGGACACTGAGAGGAGGCCATCATGAGAAAGCTGAAAGTGGCGGCCTCGATTTCAAATGACCATTCTGCCTAGTGCGCCAAGAAGATATGGCGAGAGAAAGAGGGGGCGCTGAATTGCAGTTCGGACTTTTAGGCTGTGGAGTGTGGAGCCCGTCTATCACGGAAAAGTAAGCATGCACAGAGGTCCGTCAATCTCGCTGCGGCATAGCTAGTCTTGATAAGGAGATAGAGAGGCGATCAGCTGCTCAGCAAGGCCCCTAGTTCCTGATGCCAACACAGCTAACTCAGAGAGGTTCATGATTGGGCTTGTTTCAACTTTCGTGGTGGCTGCTAAGTCTGCTAATTAATTAGTATCAGAACATATCCTGGTCATTCAAGGCGAATCATGATGCGTGACTATCCGCCGGGCATCATTGTGGGGCATTGCTCAGCGCCAGGGTGTGATATGGCCTGGAGGGTGCAGATTTGAACCATTGAGACAGGCACGCTGCTTCAAACAAACCAGGTGCAACGATGGGGATTTCCAAGGTCGCAGGGAGAAATCGAAATAGAGAGGAAGAAGATGCCGTTTTCATCAGTGTGGGGTAAATAGGGAKGCACGCGCCCATAATTATTATAAAGGGTATCCGGGCAAGCCGGGCTAATAGGCTTACTAATACTATTCATACATAGACACGTATTATCAAATGAATCCCCAATACAAATGTTGCACTGTTGTATGGTATGATCTCTTACACTCGCGAGGCTCTCCCAGTATGGAATATGATAATATCTACTCGTTGAAGGGGCGAGAATGGTTGATCAGATTCTATTTACGCGAGTAGCATTTCTCATAATCAGGCTACAGACAGGGCTCTCTGGACTTTAGTGCTGATATCCTTTCCTGTCCTGATCTCTTGTCTCCAAGCGGCCACACATAGTCACAGCACAGACTTGGAGTGATACAAGAGAATATCAGGAGGACTCAATCCACTTCAGCACTCACAAATTATTATCATTCATGGCAAAAACAACCGACATACTACCTTAAGTAGCGCGCGAGCTACAGTCTATCGAGTAAGAGAGACCTAATTGCCTCAGTAAGGCCCCACTTCCTACTTGCCATTGACTCGTTTGGACCATTATTGTCCCATTATTTATATTACCATCGCGGCCCGCTCCCAGTGCAACCTAAAAAGTACAAGGACGGCGGCGCCAGCCATCAAAACCCTTGGCAGCTTGGGCCAATCATGACTGTGCGTAGAGCGGCGCAGTCAACTCGCGTCGTGGCGGTAAATCTGGAACAGGAAAGTTGTTGGGCAGGGTAATTTTATTAATAGGAAATAAAGTACAGAGTACTCCTTAATCAAACACTGGCTCAGTGGATTGGCTAATAGATGTGATAGCGCGATGTATCCTGGCAATATTTGTCCTTAGGCGCTTTACGGTCCTGGCGCATAACCCGCCTGGCCATCTTCCTCGAACAGAAATTCGGCGACGTTGAATCAGACCCTAGAAACTAGTAAGACAGCCTCGTGGCAAGGCCCAAAACTTTCTTCCTTATGCTCCGTGCCTTCTTGTGTTATGTGTAACTATTCAAAACCAATCTGAGGATGCTCGAGATGCCGGATGATGGAATATTGTTTTCTGCTGCTCCCTCGAGCTCCTGTTTGTTCTCGTTTCTTCTCGTCCTGCTTCTCATGGTTTCCTCTGCTGGTGCGGATTGCGTCCCATCCCCGTTCAGCGTGCGGGTTGGCAATGTGTCTCTCCCCAACAATCAAGTCGCCCGCGGGCTCGACATCGCTGTAGGGGTACCTGCTCAGCCGTTTGCCTTCCTTCCGCAGTGGTAATTTGATCCATAACAGAATCGCACTCGTGAAATTACAATGCCTATGGCTAACATGTTCCAGGCCACTGAACAACACATTCGTCTACCCCACGGGCTGGAACTGCGGCACGGACTGGGCTGAAGCGGGCTGCATGACCTTCCGCGGAGGGTTGTTCGATAAATCAAAGTCCACTTCTGTGGGAGCGACCTCTACAGACTCTTATCCGACAGACAGTTCGCCATATCCCTATCTAGAAATATTTAGTGATACCCTAACCCTCACACCCAGCAGCATCAATGTGACCAAATTTCCTCTTGGAATGCCGAAGGCAGACTGGGGAGAGGAAGGATACCATCCGCAGGCGGCTATAGGACTGGGCCGCAACTCCACCTTGTTGAATGCTCTCGTCAGCACTGGCAAGATCGCCTCAAGATCCTGGGCCATGTTTTGGGGCCGTCAAGGAGCGACAGCAGACGCACAAATGGACGGCAACTTTGTGTTTGGTGGCTACGACCGCGCCAAGGCGTCTGGGACCAACTTCACCCAGGGCTTAGTCTATTCTAACCCGGCGTGCAGCACTGGCATGTTGGTAACCATCACAGACATTTCATTGAACTGGAAGAATGGTACGACCACAAGTCTCTATGATGGGAGCCAGTCGGCTGCCATGTCGGCATGCATCGTTCCGGATTACCCTGTCTTGATGACCATCCCTTATGAGCCATATTTCAAACGATTCACGGCCATCACGAACGACAGCATTATATCATTTGGCCGCTCGTTTGGCATCAATTATTATGGGATGCTGTATGCTTCGGGTAAAAGCCCGTGAGTTCACCAGGCTTTAAATTCGAGTGTGGATGAGGCGCATATGCTTATAAAGAAAATACAGATACTCTGGCGACCTGTCCATCACCCTTAGCTCAGGTTTGAAAGCGCGCATTACCAACGATCAGCTCGTCATTCCTAACCTCACAATCGACAAGACTTCTGGAGCGATCTTGGCCAACGCGTCCGCTCCCGAGCTTGTACTCAACTCCATGCAACAAGTAAACGCCGGCGATTTGCCTCAGCTAGGCCGTCAATTTCTCAGTAGTGCCTACGTCATGGTCAACCAAGACGCCGGCCAGTTCACCCTGTGGGCAGCCAAGCCCACAACCGAGGAGGATCTTGTCGCTGTCAATTCGGACAATCGCGTGTACAGTTCCTTTTGCGCGCCAGGAGTGTCCAATCTCGTCGGTGCCACCCAAACCACCGGCACCACGAGTCCCACTCAATCGGCCGCGTCTAATAGCAATACGGAACAGTCTCAAAGCACCGGACTATCCTCTGGGGCGATCGCTGGCATTGTAGTAGGGGGAGTGGCTGGTGCAGCCTTGGTCGTCGCTGGTGTATTCTTCGCAATCATTAAAAGAAGAAGAAGAAGACAGACGAAACCGTCACCCGAGATTGCGGAGGCCTTCAGCCCCCCAAAGGTGGTTGACCAGACACCGCGTGCCCCCCAGGAGCTCCCCGGACACTTGCCAAATGGAAGTACTGAGAGATGGGAGTTGGAATGAGCCCTTCCACGGCCGCCGGTAAACGAAAGTAAATATTGCATTGACTATACGACTCTTTCTGCATATAATCTCTTGTATAATAAGATACTGTTCTTATCCCTCTAATGTTTTGCTATTTGCCCAAAGTTAAAGTTATTAGCTGGTGTATCCGATGGCTCGCCAGGACCGAATGCAGCTGGTTGGGGCTTCTTACAGGTAAAGAACTTCCCAGTCTATCTGGATAGTCTAATTTTGATCCATCTCGAGCATATTAGTCTACTGTGCGAGAATGCTACATTTCCTCGGGGAAACAGTTGCAACAGGATAAAAGGCGAATGTTTTCGTGAACTTTTCCGAAAAACGCAACAGTCCGTTGCTTGCACTGTGTCATTAGACTGCTGGCTATTATTCCATGCCTGCTTTTATTTACGACGTGAATAATGGAACCTCCAGGGCCAAGTTCGATGTAGGTTGCCTTGGTCGTTTGTTATTTGGTCGATTGGATATACTGACGAGGCAGCCCATCCTGATGAGCTATGCTCAACCCTCCGCTGTGGCTGAACGGACAAAAATCTCGCGTTATATGGCAACCTGGGCAGATTCATTACTGAGAGAACTGTTCGCGCCGACGGGAACCTCATCTACAACCGCTAGCACTACAGAGACGAAACACGGTCATGGTACGCCTGTAGGGACTATAGTGGGCGGTGTCATCATCGGATTTGCACTCATCATTATTGTTATAGTAGTGATAATTATGAGACAGAAGAGGAGGAGTCCAAAGAATGCAACAGAAAAAGGGTGCTTGCAAACAATAGAGCTGCATGGGTACAGTTTACCTGATGAGCTTGATGGAAATCCAAGACGGAATGAGTTGTGTGGTAGTTCGAGATATGTCTTTGAGCTACATGGTAATTAATTGAATCTCCTCCTTCTAGTATTCATTGTTAGTTCTGCGGCAATAGACGCCTTGGAGAACCAAACGATAAAAGTTCCTAGACTTCATCTCGATTTATGGTGTCTTTGCGTGCAAAACGCGTAACAGCCGGTGTAGGTACCTCCCTTTGCCAAGGAACAGACGCGCCGAAGGAGCGCTCATCATTCACAACAATTTTCAAAGACTACTGTGCATTATCGAGGAGTGTGTAATTTTCATAGCTGACTTTTAGTTGATCCTGAGTCAGTGTCATGAGGAGAAGTATATCTTCAAGTTTGTTGGTGATCAGGTCATCTACTTTCTGCTTCCACTCTGCCTGCAGCGCGCCTGGGACATTACCACATTTCAGAGCCTTCACAGCTACAGGTAGTACAGGTGAGTATATACCCATCGATGATGTTGAAAAGCTCGAGCGATACCGTCCAGGAGGGTACCATCCGATAACCATCGGAGCATGACTGAATGATCGATACCGCATCGTCCATAAGCTTGGCTTCGGCTCATACTCCACCGTCTGGTTAGCAAGGGACCAAGAGGCTGAAAAATATGTTGCCATCAAGATCACAGTCGCAGCAGGTGGTCCAGCTGATTCCCAAGAAAGCAACATTCTCCGTCAACTAGGCGTCGCAGGATTGAGAGCGAAGCCGCACGCCGGGGCCGCATACATACCTCGCATACTAGATGAGTTCTCCATTTCCGGACCCAATGGGATCCATCGGTGTTGTCACCGCACCGGGGATGATGAGCCTTGCTGAAGCCAAAGATGCCTCGACTGCTCGACTCTTCCAGCTGCCTGTGGCCAGAACCATCGCGGCACAACTGGTCCAAGCCGTGGCGTTTCTGCACTCGCAGGGGGTTGTCCATGCGGGTAAGTAGCCCTCTAGTTCTTCATCTCCCTCACGCTAAATCTCGCAGATCTTCACGCTGGCAACGTCTTACTCCGTCTCCCCGAGAGCATGGATGCTCTCTCACCAGAGCAATTGTAGGAACAATGTGGACACCCTCATACAGAGCCTGTGGAACGTCTAGATCAGCGCCCGCTCCCCAATGGTGTCCCAAGCCATGCTGTCGTGCCCGTCTGGCTAGGGAAAGCGAGCGAGCATATTTCTCCATCAGAAGCTCAAATAGTCGTCACTGACTATGGAGAGTCCTTTACGCCGGCTACAACAAGGCGGGATTACTCTCATGCTCCAGCCCTTTTGGTCCCTACAGAAGTTCATTTCGAACCTCAAGAGCCGCTTTCGTTTCCCGCTGATATATGGACGCTTGCGTGCACTATCTGGGAAATTATAGGACAGCGGCCGCTGTTTGAGGGATTTAATCCGTCAGTCGACTGGGTCATCAGAGAACAGGTGGATGTGCTCGGCAAGCTGCCTCTGGAATGGTGGGCGAAATGGAATTCCCGGACAAGATGGTTCAACGAAGATGGAACACGACACAGCGGTGCCAATCCAAGAACCTGGGAGCAACGATACAGCGACTCGGTGCAGGAGCCAAGGCAGGAGGCCAAGATACAAGTGGTGGGAGAGGAGGAGAAAGCTGCCTTGCTGGCCATGTTGAGAGCTATGCTTGCGTTTCGGCCCGAGGAGAGGCCACCTGCGAAGGAGGTTATGGACTGTGAATGGATGCAAAGATGGGCTCTTCCTGAGCTTGCAAAGTGCAAATGAATAGATGGTAATATCCATGTATTTGTATATCTTATCCTCTTGTACAGTGATTTATTTGCTCAGAGGCGAGGCAGTCCTGAACCCTGACCTGCTACTGGGGGTTACGTGCCTATAAGATGAGTCATGATTTGTCTGGCAGGATACTCCGCGACCAAGTCCACCAGATCCAATGCTTGACGCCAACTGAACGAAGAATCTAGACAAGAAGGTTGTTTAAATTGATTCCTTTTTGATTCGGGCCCGCCCGGATTTCCGCAAACGTCTGGGGAGCGGGGTATTAAAGAGGGAAGAGACCGTGCTGTAAGTTGTAAGCCATCTTGACCTTTTATTCTATTCTGCAATCTTGATACATGAAAGCTGCACATACTATTACCATGGCCAGCATTGAGGAAAGAGTGAAGAAAATCATATCAGAACAACAGAATATAAATGAACAAGAGGCATTCACCAACCTATTTATCCAGCTCAATTTCTTAACTCCAACTGACGAGTTGACTTATAGATAAAGCCGGATTCCGCGTTTATAGATGATCTGGGCTGTGATTCCTTGAGTGTAGTTGAACTACAGTTCATAGCAGAAGAGGTATGTATATATAGCAAGTGCCCTTAGCAACATAAAGATTAATCAATACACAGGAGTTTGGGATTAAGATGCCAGATGTGCCTAGGGAGAGGATTGACCATGGTAAGACACGTACTGTCCAGAATGATCTGTACATGTTATAATCGGTCTTTGATAGTTCGTGATCTTGTTGATTACATCAATCAGCTACAAGAGTAGTTGATTAGAGATACATTTAAGAGGTATTACGCTGTAGATAATCCTGGAAATAAGCTTTGTTGATGCGGGGAGAATGATGTTGTGATGTCATTTGGACATCCTCCGCCATATAAACGATAATGATGCTCATAAATGCTGCCTTGACTCAACTATTAATATTATTCCACATGGCTAAGCAACACTCTGATATTCCTCATGCCCGATCCTCCAGATTACCCTCCAGCCCGCGCGCTGTTCAATTTCTCCCCACAATGGTTCCTCATTCCCCAAGGGACCGGCATCATCTCGGTCATCCTCCATCAACTGCACTACCAGTTCGGCGCATTGCGTATCCTAGCCAAGATCGTCTGGATCTACACAATTGTGCTTCTCGCCATCGCGCTCTTCCTCTACATCCTGCGTCTCATCCGCTACCCCAGGGAAGTCCGCTACGAACTGCGCCATAACCTCATCGAAACCTCCTGCCTCGCCAGCATCGCCATCACCTACACAACCATCATCCAGATGGTCGCGCTGCAATACGGCAGCACCCACGGTGTCGCAGTCGGCGTCTACGTCCTCTGGTGGATCGACGTCTTCCTTTCCACCCTCGCCATCATCGCCATCCCCTACGTCCAACTCAAACTCCAACCCAGCGGCCTCGAGCGCGTCCCCCCAGCCATTTTGCTCCCCTTAATCTCCGCCCTAACCTGCGCCGCAGGCGGCGGCGCAATCTGCACCTCCGCCGCGCTCAGCCCCCGTCTCCAAGTCCCCATCATCATCGTCGCATACCTCCTCGTCGGAGCGGGAATTGCCCTCGCACTCGGCTTCGACGCCGTCATCCTCTTCCAGCACTTTTCCGACCAGCAGCCCTCGACCCAAAAAGTGTGGCAGGATATGATACTCTGCGGGCCATTCGGGCAGGGCGGCTTCGCGCTGCAGATTCTGGGGAGTGCGGTGCAGAAGAGCTTCCCTGCGTATGCGCGGGGAACGCTGTTGACCGCGCAGGCGGCGGGTCCGATTGCTGCGGTGAGTCAGTTTGCAGGGTTGTTGTCGTGGGGATTTGCGACGTTTTGGTGGTGTTTTGCGATTATTAGTATTCTGCATACGTTGGCGGCCCAGCCGAGGGGCTTTAGGAGTACGACGTTTAGTTTGGGGGCTTGGTCGTTGGTTTTTCCTTGGGTAGGTCCTCCTTTCTTTTGCAAAGGACTGCTAAGAGATACTGACTGGATAGGGGGTTTATACGAACTGTGCGGTGCAGCTGGGGACTATTATGGATTCGCCTGCGTTTGACGTGTGGTCGACGGCGCTGCTGCTGATGCTCGTGATTATTGCGATTGTGAATACGCTGTTTACCATCAAGGGGATTATTTCTGGGAAGGTGCTGGGATTGGAGCATGGGTGGAGAAAGCAAGCATATCAAGAAGACAAGGAGGCTTGATGTATCTGTCTATATCATTGTATATATTGAATAGTCTATATCGACTTTGTCTATATTGAAGTATAGCCAAACCCAATGTGCCACCATTTGCGGGGTGAATTGCGAGATCATCTTGGCTTAATACATATACACAGACTCAACACCATCTCAAACTCAGTTCTACAGTATCATCAGTATCATCATCAAAATGACCAATATAGCAGACATCGAAGCCGCCAACGCGCAGTACGCCGCCTCCTTTACCAAGGGCCACCTCCCTATCCCTCCAAAACGGTACGTACCCTACTCCTCCCCAACTGCTATCAAACTTACAAACCTAGCAAACTGGCCATCGTCACCTGCATGGACGCCCGCATCGGTACCCCTCTCTTCTCTCGTTCTTGTCGTATTTACTACTAACGGGGTAGACGTCTTCTCCGCCCTCGGCCTC
Source organism: Aspergillus pseudoviridinutans (assembly GCF_018340605.1). Taxonomy (NCBI): domain Eukaryota; kingdom Fungi; phylum Ascomycota; class Eurotiomycetes; order Eurotiales; family Aspergillaceae; genus Aspergillus; species Aspergillus pseudoviridinutans. The sequence continues at coordinate 1,708,045 of NW_025091281.1, read as the reverse complement.
ACCGAAGGCGACGCACACATCATCCGCAACGCAGGCGGACGAGCCAGCGAAGCCCTCCGCAGTCTGATAATTTCGCAGCGGTTGCTGGGGACGGAGGAGGTGGTTATCATTCATCATGTATTCCTCCGTCCCTTTCCATTCCTTCTTTCCGTGACTACTGTTACTGACGACGATAGACGGATTGCGGGATGCTCACGTTCAGCGACGAGGATATCAGAGCGAAGATTAAGGAGGAGCTTGGTGAGGATGCTTCTGACATTGAATTCCTGCCGTTCAAGGATCTGGAGGAGAGTGTGAGGGAGGATGTGAGGTTCTTGCGGGGGAGTAGGCTTGTGCAGGGGGTTGTGAACGGGTATGTGTATGAGGTGGAGAGGGGGAGGTTGGTTCGATTGGAGGTTGATTGATATGCATGTATGAGGGATTTAGGATGGCCAGTGATTATCAGTTTGAAGGATTGGTGACGTGGCTGTCAATCAATCAGAACCTTTCCACTACATATCTATCTATCTATCTGCCTAGCCCTGTCTATATCTACACCTACCTACAGATAAACCCCCGACATTAAGCCAGACTCTTCTCCACCTTCCTCCCGCCCACCCGGCGGAAATACACCCTCTTGGCAAACTTCCACAGTTCCACCCCCAGGAAGAACAGCACCGCCTCCACAAACACAATCCCCCATTCCCACGAGATCCCCGTATGCTTAAACACTACATGATTCAAAACAGGAATATACAGGATCGGAAACGTAGTCACGAACCCCGCAACAATCGACCAGAACAGGAACTGGTTCCGCCAGATATCATACATCCACTGTGTAAGGTATTTCTTCGACCCGGGCTGCATGCGGAAGAACGACCGCCGCATGTCGACCATCTCCCACGCCAGGAACAGCGCGAACCATGTCAGACACACAAAGGTGGTTGCACGCGCGCGGAAGACTAGGTCGCACTCTGCCGAGTACTCGCGGTTACAGCCGCGGGCGAGATCGCCGTCGCCGAAGCCCCAGACTACCAGTGAGAAGGACGCAAGGCACAGCGCGGCGGTCCACACGCCGTAGACCAGAATGTCCACAATGACTTCCCAGGTGAAGATACCCTGTTTCGTCTGCGGGGGGCGGTCCATAATGTCCGGAGCGGCGATCTCCATGCCCAGCCCCATATCCGGCATGCCTGAGGTGATCATGATGATCCAGAGGATCTCGACGGGGGCGAGCGGGAAGACGGACTGGCCGTCGAGGTCCTTGAAGGCCAGTCCGATGAGGAGCGTGCATGCCTGCGCGATGTTCTCAGAGAGCAAATGCAGGACGAATTTCTGGATGTTGTCGAAGATGCGCCGGCCTTCTTCGATGGCGTTGAGGATCGATGCGAAGTTGTCGTCTGTCAGGATAATGTCCGACGCGTCCTTGGCTACGTCTGAGCCTGCCTGGCCCATCGCGATGCCGACGTCCGCGTGCTTCAGCGAGGGAGAGTCATTTACTCCGTCGCCTGTCATCGCGGCGAACTTGCCCCGGCGGTGCAGCGCGTCGATCATCCGCACTTTGGTCTGCGGCGCACACCGCGCAATCACCAGCGGGAGGGTCGGCAGCGCATCCACCTCGCTGTCGCTGAGCTTGTCAAACTGCCCCGCCGTCATGACCATCGCGTCGGCCACGTCCGCAGCCACGCTGCCCAGATCCGCAGGGAGGATCCCCACCTGCTGCGCGATGGCCTTGGCCGTGCCTGGGTGGTCGCCCGTGACCATGTGCACGGCGATGCCGGCGTGGGTGCAGGCGCGGATGGCGCCAGCGGTTTCAGGGCGGGGCGGATCATACAGCCCGATCAAGCCGAGGAAGCACAGATCCCGCTCGATCTCGTCGCGCTGCAGGTCTGCGCCTTCGAGCAGGCGGTTTGCTTCCGTGTAGGGTTTGTGGGCTAGCGCCAGCACGCGTAGTCCGAGCTTCGCCAGCTCCTCCATGTTCTGCAGGATGGTGGCGCGGTGGTCATCGGTTAGTTCAGTCGGGGTAGAGGCGCCCTCCCAGATGACGGTTGTGCAGGCGTCGAGGATGCGCTCGACGGCGCCCTTGGTGAACACCATGCTGCGTTCGGTCTGGCCGTCGAACCGGGTGAAGATGACGGACATCTTCTTGACGGTCGAGTCGAAGGGGAACTCGGCCTTTTGGTGCCAGACTGGACTCTCGCCCTTGGTCCACCGGTCGCGGTTCCAGTTGAACCGCGCGGCGAAGACTTGGATGGCGATCTCGGTGGGCKCGCCGCGCGCGTGCCACTCGCCTTCGTCGGAGCGGTAGACGTGCGACAGGTTGGCCATGGCGGCGACGTTGAGGAATTCCTCGAGACGGGGGTCACTGCTCGCCGTCTCTTCCAGGTCAACGATCGCAGAACCCTCCTTCTCCTCGTCTAAGCGCACCGGTGGCACGGGGGTGAAAGTGACACCCCCAACAGTCGGGTTGAACGGCTCGTTGTTGGTGCCAACAGAGTACGTGCCCTTGGCCGGGATCCACGCCTTCTTGACCACCATCTTGCCCTGCGTCAGTGTACCCGTCTTATCAGAGCAAATATCTGTCACAGCGCCCAAGGCCTCAAGAGAATCAAGCTTGCGGACGATGACATGCCGCTCGACCATGCGTTTGGTGCCGACAGCCATGGTGATGGTCAACACGACGACCAGACACGCGGGGATCATACTCAGCCCTGTGCCGACCGCATACAGGATCACCTCATTGCTACTGGCGAACTTGTTTGATGCCATCACAATAATGGCAAACAGCACCGCAACCCCAAACAGCAGGATCGCCAGCTTGGACAGCTTGCGCTGCAGCGGCGTCCCGACATTAACGCCCAGGAACCGGCCGACCGCGTCCGTCCCCGTCAGCGTCCACGCCTGCACATACCACCGCTTCTTGGTCTCGCCGTTGGGGCCTCTCTTGACAGGTCGGCGGCGGCTGTCGCCCGCGCGCAGGGCCGCAGCAATCGAGCCAATCTCCGTGGCCATGCCAGTTGCAATGACGACGCCACGGGCCCGGCCGCGCGTGACGGTGCTGGAGCTGTAGGCCACGTTGAGCCGATCGCCGGGGCCGGTGTCTTCTTTGAAGGTGGCGTCGCAGTCTTTCTGCACGGGGAGGGATTCACCGGTAAGGAGTGCTTCATCTGTCTCGAAGTTGACTGCTTCTACCAGTCTGTCTTTGTCAGCTCACCAATTCTAAGAGAGACAAGGCGGGGGTGCGGACGAGGGCATACCGAATATCAGCCGGAACGGTATCACCCGTGCGCAACTCGACCATATCCCCCGGGACGATCTCCGCACTGGGGACCGAAAAGGTCTGTCCACCACGGGAGACCGTGCCGGTGGGCGAGCTAAGCGAATGCAACGACTCCATGGTCTTCTCGGCAGCATACTCCTGGAAGAATCCAACAACAATATTAAGAACGATGACGGCGCAGATGACGCCGCCTTCGATCCACGACTGGATGCCAAAGCTGACCGCCATGGCCAGGATGAGGACCTAGAATTGGATCAGACAAGTTCGTTTGCAAGCCAAAAGCAAAGTGGGTCCCTTAACTAGCATCATTGCGTTGGCCACCTGCCGGACAAGGATCTTGACCACCGACACACCCTCACCTTCGTCGAGTTTATTGGGTCCGTATATCTGCAGCCGATGAGCCGCCTCGTCGGGGGTGAGACCCTCATCAAGTCTGGTGGAAAGTTCTTTGAGGACGACCTCATAGGGAAGGGTGTGAGCTGGTTGGGAGAGGGGGGCCTGGCCGGAGCCGGAGCCGGAGCCGGGAATATCGCCTTTCTCCATGTTTACTCGACTCAACTCCACTGGGATTCAATGGAGAGAACAAACTAAGTGAAAACAGAGGGAACAGCCTCTTTATAACCCCTCCGGAGGAAAACTAGGACCCCACCACGGCGAAAACTCATCACCGCGGCCCCCTTGGCGCCGAGAATCGGGCATTGGCATGGCATGCGCAAACCGCTTGGCAACGTCATACACTGCCTGCATCGTCGTATCTCACAAACTCTCCACGAGGCTATTCCCCACAGACTGCGCCCAAACGCGAGACACGTGCGCCGGGGGCCAATCAGGGGATGTTGCCAAGAGGATTCCTCCGGTTGCCAAGAAGGCGGAACCAGCGGGCGAATCTGTAGTCGCCCTTGTCAGCGAATGGGACACCATCCTGAGTCACTGAGTTGGACTGCGTGTATGCATCCTTACGCGACGATCATATGTAGATAATCAGAGCAAAATTCGTATTCATATTCATATCATATCATCATCCATCATCATAACGCCATAGCCCATAGGTATTAATCAATCAATTTCCATCCATCCATCTATCAAAGCAATCAAATCATATAGGTTGATACGTATTCATCCCCTCGAACTCGCCTCCTCAAGGGTATCTACTCTATTAGTACCAGCATAGCATTCTAGACTCTAGAGAAAACGGAAAGAACATACATCGACTCTCCACATCCTTGCCCATCCCCGCAGAGGAAACAAGACTCTCGCGATGAAAAATCCCCAGATTCCTCATGCGCACCGACCGCATATACATCTCCTGGGCATGCGAGGGCTGGAAGCGGTGCTCTTCGGCGGGGTACATTTGGCGGGTGAGCGCGGCGCCCAGCGACACGGCAGCTAGGCTGGCGACGATGACGATGACGATGATGGCGGGGGTGGTTAGGCCCATTTTTGCCTTGGTCTAGTGGCCTAGTCGCCTAGTAGTAAATTAAGGTGTGTGCCGACTATGACTGGCAGATATTCACAATCACACATAGATTGAGTAGATTGATATGATATTGGTATAACTGGTAACTGATACTACATGATAATGATAGATGAAGAAAGATGGAAGAGGGGATGGAAATTTCTTTTTGTTTCCTTCTACCAGAACATCCTTGTCTTCGGAAGTGACAGGAAGAGCGAGATACTATTTATGGTGTCTCATGTCTATGGTCTTGTTGTCTCGGCCCAATTACTGTCCACTAAGACTTATGGTGAAGCAGAGTATTCCATTGCTATTGGCTGGTTGTTGAGAGTGGGTCAAACCTACCATGATCAGCCAATGAAGATTCTGGAGAGGTATCTCATTGGTCGATTATTTCATATGTCCAACCTTTAGGTACGTATGCTTGTTTATGCAGATTTACTGCTCACAACTTATGCTATTAACATAGGAGGAGCAATGGCAGTAGGCTACTATAATCTTAACTGGTCTTCTCTCAGAAAAAGGAGTGCGCAGCATGACTGGCTTTTAATACAGAGGTAGCTATACCATATTAAAGACGAGATGAAACTCAGATTACAGTTTACACACAAAGAATTTTCCTTACAAGTCAATTGATCAAATGTCAATGGCGGAGTGAATGACTTATGCATTGATAGATATAGACAGACTAGGACACTGGAAAGAGCACATGAAAAATAGGCCGCCGTTTCCATGCTTACTCTCCAACACGTTACCTGAAAAATGTTGCCCACCGAGATCTCTGTGGCTCCGGCAAGACTCGCATACACCAGGCCGACAGTCCACCCTCAAAGGCAAAGCCTTCCGTCTCCCACTTCTCCGACAGCTTATCCTTCCATTCTTCAATCCATATCGTCTGCCTCTTGCCATCAGAATTCTCAAGCATCATCATCCCCTCAGGCACACGTTCGGAGGGCCGAAGCGGAGACCCGGTATAATAAAACTCGTGTCGGGGGTCACAGATGCCCGGGGGATGGGACGCACCAGACTGGGATATCGATGACTGGATATCCTGGTAGCAGCATTGGCACAGCATCATGAATGGGCAAGAACGACACAAGTACCAGTGGCATATCGAGTTCATCTCATACTTGCAGTTCGAACACTCGGCGAGATAGGCGATTCTGTACGCGATCTGGCGTTCAGAGACCTCATCATCCGGTCCTTGTGTCTCGTCATCGGCAAGATGCGCTTGGTTCAAAGATTCGGCAACGCCATCTTCCACACTGTTCGCGCCGTTATTGTAAGACACTCCAACGGCTTCTGATGGGGGATTGTCTTTCTTCCCTCCCTGCAAATAGTCCCTGTACCAGGACTTAATCAAATACAATGCCCCATTCAGATCTTCATCGCTGTTCGCAGCCGCCAGAAATGTCAGAAAGAGACTCTTGAAGGCGTTAACATCGTTGGAAGGATCATCGTCCGACAACAGTTCGATACTTTTCTTCACACGTCCGCGGAGAGCTATTCGGGCGTTTGCGAGATCACCATGGTCCCGCAGCCAACTCGAGATGACCAAACAAATATCACTAAACTCCGCCTTTTCATCCAATCCCAGAGGGGACTCGTCGCAGAATGGAATCTCTGGATGGTACAGACACACGGCCGCTAAGCGACACCGTGAGCGTATCCCAACCAATCTCATACCCAAGTCGTCAGGGTAGTCGGCAACCTTGTACCAAGCTTGGATTCCTGCGCTGATCCGGTTGTTTTCAAACATCAGTGACGCGAATAAGTATTTCGCCGTCTCCAGGTTCATGGTTATTTCCCCTCCAGAGGCCTCGAGTCTGGCAGCAGCCGAGGCAACAAGATCAATAAGCTTCCCGTCGGCCCACATCCGCGCATAGTGAAGCACTCTATAGATTAGACGGGGCATCCAAGTCAGTACTGAAGTGAGGAACTCGACGAAACCTTCTTTTTCGGTCCATTCGAACTCTTGAGGATGTGAAACGGCAAAATCGAGCACATCGTGAACACGGTGTGTCTGGCGCAGCTCCAGAAAGATCGAAAAGAACGAACACAGAGTATACCTGTCTCGGTAATCCTCCTTTGGTCCTATGAATACTTCCCAGGCGTCATTTGCCGCGGCAACAGCTTTGTCGTCCAGTTTCGCAAGGTGCTCCATTTCCGCATGGTTCAGCAGTTTTCGCACAGGATCCTGCCGGCCACGGTCCCAGGAGGCGTCATGCAGCGACTCGGCAAGATGAGAATGCTCTAATGCCTCGTTGTACCTTCCGACTTTGGTACATGCGCGAGCCATGTCTCTGTGGATCACGGATAGCGCTTGTTTGCTCAGGATAGGGTTCCTGTGATCTTCATCAAGAGAGATCTGGAATTCGTCGAGGGCTGCCTCCCAGTTATAATGGAGGAGGAGCGCCTGAGCAACTCGAGCACGCCAGACGGGCGTCTTCTCGAGACGCTGCATCTCGGCTGTGCACACGATCTCGTCAGGCTCCAACCTTGTGTATAATACCCCTGCTAACGTCCCTTCGGAGGTTAGCAATTGGGTGCCTGCCATTTGAGCGTACATAAATAGCATGCTGGGGAGAATTTCCGATAATCCATCATCCTCTTCGATATCTTTGGGAACCAGCCAAAGTCGGGAGAAAGACTCCGCCAAACGGGAGAAAAGGACCGTAAAAGGACAGGCATCGCTTGCCACCGTCGAAGATCGAGCACAATCCTGCAGGAGCTGTTTCGTATCTGGGGATAGCCAATTCAGTACCAATTCCGCCCTCTGGTTCGCCGTATCACGATCTTGAGCATCCCACCAGTAATGGGCAATCTCTGTTGCGTGAGACGACATATAATTGAAGTATGTGTCAAAGTGGATCGGGCGGCCTTGTTCAATGAGCCAGTGCTGAGGGTCGAATACCGGATCCTCTGTGAAGAGACCCGCGAGTAGAGTGGCTATTTCTTCTCTTCGATTTGCTGCTTTTTCTGGATCTGCACGCGACAGATGCAGTGTCAGGAATTTCTGAGCGTATCTCTTGACCCAGAATAGCGACCTTTCTGATGTGGGTGTATGTCTTCTTTGAAAGGCATAGAGTAAGACAAATAGAAACAACGCCTCAGCTCGCTTGGGATCGACCTGGACGGGTCCAGCCTCCACTGATGTGTTGAAGAATTCATAAAACGAACTATGCCGCAGAGTTACAATGACCGAATCCTTACCTTCTTCTTCTTCATCCTCTGCGGGCCGCAGCGAAAACAGGGATGAGTATACCGTGCGAAGATCATCCTCAAGATTCAGGACCTCCTCTTCAAGGATGACCTCCAAGATAAGGTCGAGTTGCTCCACCGTCAGCGGCTTCTGAGCCATTGTCACAAATGAGAGAAGGATGTTGAGCTGATGAATCTGCGTCGTTGCTTCCCCGGTTGATCCTTCCTCATCGGACAACTCGGCCGACATCGCATCTGACACCGACAACTCTCTAGCCAAACGCTGCAGTTCTGCATGCAGCATAGCGCTGATTCCTCGGGGCATCGTCCGGACCACCTTTCGAATCTGCTCCTTGGTCCGGCAGCGCAGAACAGACTTGATGACAAGGTTGGCCCATTCCCAGAGGCCTTCCGCTTGCCCACATATATCCCGGACGATCTCGTCTAGGAAGTCTGAAAAGCCGCGGAACAACTTAGTCTTCTGCAGCTTCTGAGAGACGTATCCGTGAAGGTCGTCCTTGTTCTGGTTATTCGTGATTTCGATCTCCGGAATCCACCCAAGGGAGTGTTCGTCGAGAATGCCGCGAACGGAATCCCTGCCCAGAAGTACGACTCGGATTGGCGCAGGAGAGCTTATCTGGTCCTCTGTCGCGTACGCGCTTTCAAGCAGACTGAAAAGGATTTCTTGTTCCTCTGGATCGGCCTCGTCAATACCGTCAATGATAAAGCACGTTCCGTCGCCCGGTGGAGACTCGACGAAGAAGTCAAGCAAGAGTTTCCTCCAGACAATGTAGCTGTTGGCTGGGTCTTCTTTCAGACAGAAATCTTCTGCATGCGCCGCAAATCTCGATCGCTGGACGACCACCTGCCATGCCAGGGTTCGCAGCGCTTTGTTAAAGGAGCGGAGATCCAAATCGTTGTTCTTGAAGAAGAAAGAGGCGACGATGGGCGCAGATGGAGCGGATGCGTCTGCCATCGCGAGATCGCTGATGATCTTCGACGCCAGGTAGGACTTGCCCACACCAGGACCGCCGTGAATCCAGAGGAGAGGCTCGGGTCCCTGCCACCAGGACCGGATCCTGTCTTCAATCCAGCTACCCGATCCAGGTATCCGATTCTCGTTGATCGCAGAGAAGACGCGACCGGATGCAGAGACGGGATCTAGTGCCTTCTTCACTCTGTCTAGTCTCTCACGGTTATTTCTGTTGTCGTCTCGTTCGAGTAATTCTGCTGTATTTCTGAGCGTCTGATGAGTGAGATCGAGCCCATGAGCGGAGACCATCTTGTGTTCCTGGCTCGTCAATTCCTCCAGCTCGCCCAGGAGCGAACTAATCGACGTATCCTCAACCAGGACATTCTTTGTCCATTTCGTAAGTCTTGCTCTCAACGATCCCCGACTTATCAATTTCTGCGACGCTGCGCAGACACGAAGGAAATTGACCAAAACTTTGACAATGATGGTCTTCATCCCTTCACTGAGAGGAACCCCCTTGTACGAGTCCAGCCGGAGAGCAAAATGGCCGAGTTTGTGAAACAAGTCCGTAAGCATGTCGAACGATTCACTGACCCTGCGAGCACCTCGAATCAGAAGCATCATGGCGCCCATGATGGAAGACGCTGGAGGAAAAGCTGCCGAGGCTGCACCCGCAAGTAGATCGCCCCAGTTCTCAAAGGGCGCCAGGACCATCTGCATGGCATGCAAGAGCGGTCGTCTTTTCATCCGAAAGTCCTCAAAATGGTCTTTCTCTGCATCGAGCTGACGGGACAGATCCTCAGGACCGTGGATCTTGGGGAAATCGCCATCGGTAATTGCGACCCCGGTTTCTTTAGCATAGTCATCACAAGCAGAATGCCAGAGTGCGGACAGTCTGTCATCCAAAGGGTCACTTGTCGTTGGAGCCATGTTGGTTAGGCGGGCAGTCGTGATGGGCAGTGAGTTGTATGCTCATGTTCTGACAGCGTCTGACATGATGCCCCTCATTTCATGCAGTAAGCTTCCTTTTCAGGATTAGCTCGTGCACAAGTGCCATAACAGCTTATAACAGCTTCAATATTGCCATTTCCGGTCATATGTCTGCCTATCTATCTATATGAAATGCATCTCCTATACCACTGCATATTCCAGGACAGTAGTGTAAGGTCCATGCAGAGCTGTGCTCTTTTGCGGTTTGATAGTAACACACAACCCCATCCCTATATGCTACACAGTAGCATTGAACGATAATGATTGATCTAGGCTTCAAGCTTCACTTCCTCCGGGTAAAAGTCAAATGCAACGGCCCCATGTACAGCACAAAGTTGTCCTGCGCCTGCTGCAAGAATGCCTGCCCATCCTCCCCCGGGGCAAATCCCACATCGAAGGTCGTGATCAGATTGGTGATTGTAGTGCGCAGATTCAGCAACGCCAGTGGTCGGCCGATACAGTTATACGGACCTATCGCCGTCAGTACTCAGTATCTCAGAATCACAGGTGGATATGTACCCAGGGTAAACGGCGTAAAGGCCGACCGATCCTTGATCAGATGCGGGTACTTGTACCATCTCTCAGGGATAAACTCGTCCGGCCGCGCATAGCATAGCTCAGCTGCGCGTTACAATCAGCATCCCCTGACATATTCCACCGCAGACGTAGTCTTACATCTTCCCATCGCATACTGCGGACAATACACCGTCATCTCCCCGGGGATATGCACCCCCTCCACCCAAATTCCCTCCGCGGGCGTCTTCCGCCACAAAGCCCCGGGAACAGCCGGATACATCCTCAGCGCCTCATTAATCACCCCGTTGAGATGCTCCAAAAGCGCAATCTCAGCCCCGCGCACCTCCCCCGTGCCATCAACAAACGGCGCAACCTCCTCCCGCAGTCTGCGCATCTCCTCCGGATGCCGGGCGAGCTCGTAGAGAGTCGCACAAAGCGTCACGGCAGTGGTATCGCTGCCCGCCACGACGATCAGCCGCGCGTCGCCGTCCAGCATCAGTTTCTCAGCTGGGGTCGGCTCCCGCCCTTTCAGCGGGGCGAGCAGCGAGGCGCTGATGTCCGGGATCTGCACGTCCATGCGCATGCGCGACTGCAATCTCTCGCTGCAGAAGGTTAGGAAGCGCCACCAGTCCCGGGCAATTCCAGGGATTCGGAGCAGGATGAGGTGCAGCCACGGGGGGAAGAACAGGCCGACTTGGTTCATTGATGCGTTTAGGAGGGTGATGGCTGGGTGTTCGTGGCTGGTGGTGAGGCAGTCGAACCCGCGGCCGAAGGAGAGGTCGCCCATGACATCAAAGCTGTATAGGTAGATCCATTTGCGTACGTCGACGGTTTGTAACGTGGTTAGCTGGGCGATGAGCTGCTGCTGGTAGGTCTTGATGCGTTGCTCATAGCCACGGACCATCTTGTCGCTGAAGGCGGGACTCCAGGTCCTGCGGCGGGCGTTGTGCTCTTTGATGTCGCGGCAGTGTTGCAGAGGGCGAGAAGGGTAGGCTAGGTCGTACCAGGAGGATTTTGTGCAGGGGGATTGGGAGCCATAGATGGCTGGGACGGCGGACGGGTAGATGATGGAGAGGTCTGAGGGGCCGGTGCGTACGATTGGGCCATATTGGTTGTGTAAGGCCTGGAGGGTGAGATGTGCTTTGCGATTTGGGGAGATGAACCAGAGACTTGATACGCGGGCGAGGAGGGGGCCGGGGAAGGAGTGCAGGGGATGGCGGAGGAGACGGTATACTAGAATGCTGGTATAAATGCTGGCAAGGTAGACCAGGATATAGCTGTAGTGGAAAAATACGTTGGCGACGGTGGTGGAAACGACAAAGAGGGCGAGATAGATATGGCTGTAGAGGTGATGCTCGCCGCGTCGAAAGTAAAGGACATGGCTGAGGACGCCGGCAGTAGCGATGAAAAAGTACGGAGCCATTGTCTGCTGGAATCTGGGAGTGGGCAGGAATCGCTATTTATAACCAGCGCAGCTGACGATGACATTCCGATTCAGACAGAGTGTGTTACAACGACTACACTTGCATATTGCTGACAGTGCTTCGATATTTCATTGGGATTGGCCCGTTGTGCTTCCGTTTATGCAAGGGTGATTGAATTGTGTAACTCAGCGCGCTATATGTACAACTGTCCGTACATAATGCCACATCACAGAGCAGCAATGATGGCATTATACGCCGCCTTGGGCTGGTAGTTGCTATTGAACAACAGCGGAGACGAGCCGGAGCGCCACGAGTCCTTATCCGAGACACCCCAGACGGTGATTCCCACACACTTCGAGACACCCAAGCATGCATTGACAACCTGTATTTATTAGCTGTGATTACCCTGCACCTAATGAGCAAGAGACATACGTTGACGTAATCCTGGGAGCTAGCGCCTGCGATATCCAGCTCAGTAATAGCGACCTCGGAGACGCCGGAGGAGGCAAGGGCAGTCAATGCTGTGCACGGGGTCAGCGTTACGTAGACAAACCAGGAGGGGAGACTTATCCTTTGACGCTAGAGGAGGCACCAGCACCAAGGTGGGTTTGAGAGCCTTTCAAGAAGAGTCAGTATACATCATCGCAGCAGGTGATATTCAGCTCACCAATTCCGTCAATAGGAATGCCCGCAGCCAACCACTTCTTGACATGATTCACCATCCCCTGCGTTTTGGCATAGCTAGCCGAGTCGAGGCTTTGATGGTCAGATACAACTCACGTCCAGCCAAAACGAATGCTTACTTGTAATCGTTGATGTACAGCTTCGCAGAGGGATCCACAGAGCGCGCCGTCTGGAAGGCGATCCGCACAAAGTCCTCGCCCAGCACGCGGGAGAAAACGCTGTCGCGGAGGGTGCCGTCCTCGTTGAAGATCTCGTTGACGACGTCCTTGGACATATTAGCTAAGCTGGCTTCATGTTCGATAGCTGGCAACTTACCCAGGCGTAGATCTGGCCCTTGTACCGGGTCATGACGGTGGTGATGTGGTTCTTCAGCACCGAGGTCAGGGTGTTCTTGTCGGTGATAGACTGCACCCAGGACGGGAGTTGCGAGTGCCAGACTAGACTGTCAGCTTATCCTGTATCCTTGAGATGTTGTATGTTGGGGCATACCCAAAGTGTGTCCGCGGACCTTTTTGCCATTCTGTTTGGCATAGTTGACCTATTCGAACTTAGTATGTGCTCGACAGAGATGAGCAAATTGCATACCAAGAAATCAGCACCGGCAAAGTTAAAGTTTCCTCGGGATGCTAAGCAGAGATATGTCAATACGTTATGTCAACCAGCAATGACAGCTACCTACGCTCAGTAGCATCCCACTTCATGCTATTCTCGGGCGTCAACTGGCCAAAGTCCTTGCGCACAACGGCCTCATTCTGCGAGGTCTGAAGCAGGTGTTGGTCGCTGCAGGTGCCAAAGTACTTTTTGCCATGGGATGTAAAGGCCTGGTTGATGCTGGTTTCTCGGCGTTCGATCGCGGCCGCCGAGACCAGGGACACAAAGAGAATGCTGCTGAGGAGCTTGCTGAGGACGACCATTTTGAATTCGATTGAACTGGCTCAGATTCTTGGATGTTTGAGTTGTGGTGTTGCTGAGAGGGAAGCCTTCTGACAGCCGTATTTATAGTTGAGACTGCTGTCAGAATTACAGATACTCCACCGGATTCAGGGTCTGTCGTTTAGCCTATTTTCAGTTTCATCCTTCAGTCCTATCAATCTATCTGAGGAAATGCTGCGGAATGTTGTCACTCTGCGACTGGGCTTGTTTCAGCCAAGCTTTACTTTAATATCCGCTTGTCGATCCTCCACCGGTCGTAGGGTCCTATATCAATCAACGGCAATTGAGGGCTGGTCATTTTGCCGATTGAAGAGGTCAGCCGGAGATTAATATTCCTGGATCTATCCAGATTGAGACGTTGCCCCGTTTGTTAAGGGTCTTAGGAGATGCCCCTTTCGTTAAGGGTCTCCTCCTAAAGACCACCCCGTCAGATATTGGTAAACCATCTAACCTGATCCACCACGGCCGCCACCTGGACCCTTGCAGGTGTCACTATTGTCTGTATCAGAAGACAGGCTGAAAGGATAAAATTCAAAATCCTGATCATACCATCCCACCCAATGCCATCACTCATTCTGGTTCGAAAGCAGCGTCCCCCAATCACCTGCAGCAAATTATCCACTATTGCCTACGAAAACAGCACTAGCATATCCTTCACATCCGCCTACCGCCTCTGCCCCGTATTCAAAATGGCTTCCCCCCTGTATGCCCATGGTCTGCAGATACCCATGCATCGGAACATGCCCTCCGGGCTTCCACGACAGGCATATACAAATAGCCTGTATGAACCATGCCAGCTGCTCCGTATCCGCTACTCTGCACGACTGAGACACCAATTCGGACGGTGCCTTCCCTGCGGGGCGAAGGGTTCGTCTAGCCAGTTCAGTACGCCGCCGCCGCCGCCACAGTTTGATGTAGGGAGGTCGCCATGCTGCAGGGGTTTTGCGAGGGTGCCAAGGTCTGTCGGGAAAGTATGTGCTGCGCCCTAGCGGTGATGAAGGTGATGTGGCTGGAGTTGGCGAATTGGGTGAGCTGGCGCTGCAGCTGGGTCATGACGTTTAGGCCGACGGTTGTATCGCCGTGCCGACCTGGAGGTAGATTCTCCGATTGCTGCGGTTGAAATCAGGCAGATGAGTGTACAGGAGCTCATGCTGCATTACAATCTATGTACCTTTACTGTAGTTGATGCGGTGAAACGGCCCGGACGGACGGTTCTCCTGACAGGATGAGCGTGATCTGCTCCGAGGATAAGGGGGATTGATGCTGCTCCTGATTCGCAGTCTCACAGCTAAGAGGCCCTGGTCTAGGCCTATTCCTCTCGTGGTTATGGATCTATACCCGCATATTATTATTGCTGGAGCGCAACTGCTATGGAAGGGGATCAAGTGGGACTACAGGCTGGAACAATCGTGTGGATACATGCAAATAGCTTCGGACTGTTCTTCTACAGACGCTAGAACCGCTTCTGCAGACATCAATGTCCGTTGAGATGGTACCAGAGGACGCAAAGATATTCACTCGCACTTTGACTGCGGACTTCACCCTTCTTTGGTCAACCCTCAGCTTGTTGAGAAGTCTTATTCACTGACGAGTTGAATGGTCATTCACTTCCAGCCCTTGGATCCGGGCATATTCAGGTATGTGGGCAGTGACGTAAGAGTATATTCGCTAAAGGTATTTCGGCTGCTTCTCTCCAGCGCCATTTGCAAATTGCCCCCCTTCCATCATCAATCAACCTCTTGAATGTGGACAATTTTATCTTCATCCTTAAGCAAACCCCCGTCGAATGGCTAGTAGGCTTTGACATACTCCGGAGACTGAATCAAATGAGCTGCTTCATTGGAGCCGTCCTCACTTCCTTGAGATCGGCTCTAGAAATCCAAGATTCTCCGCTTATTCATTTATCCAAGCTGTCAAGCATGCTCATAGCTTGCAGACGGAAAAGGTACGAAATGTCAGTCAAATCCAGTCTTTATACTGTCCTATGAATCTAACATTATATCTGTGCAGGGACGCAAAATAACCAAAGCTCATGGCTACTCCCAGCCCTCAGAAGAGATTCTGATGAATTCAATCCCAAGTCTCATCACTTTGAGACTGGGCAACTACAACTGATCGATCCCAATGATTGATTGTGTTCATGTTGTCCACAGAATCGAGTACAACAGCGTCACAGAGGCGCTGCTGCTCAGGATAATGCCGACAGGTCTCCACGAATGCCATAGTGGATGAGGTTCAGGTCCATGCAGGGGGGATAATCAGATAGATTTAGAAGGGGAGTCAAAGAACGGCCCTCGTGGCGGTCTTGATGAAGATAAGTATCACCCCTTGGGTTAAGCAAGCAGCGATGAGGTGTGCGGGCTATATAGGCCAGCACGCTGTAGACTTGTTCTGCTCCTCCTGCATGTCTCTGCTATACAGGCTCGTCTGGTTGCGGCTCAGCTGAGAGAATGTGAGCCGCACAAAGTTGAAAGACCTTCCCCAGCGAGTGGCAGGCTCCTATAGGCAAAGGTCAGTATGCGGCAACCTTGTTCTCTTCAACTTGTTCTTTGCCCTGGAACAACACAAGAAATGCTCACGGTTTGCTTACAGGGCATAAGAAGCAAATTGAATCCTTTGTCTTACTCTGGTTTAAAAGCGTCGTACGTTCCTCCTAGTCGGAATTACCTTATTGGACTGGCCGTTGCAGAACCATCCTCCTCCATACTGAGCACGATAGACCGTTTGAGAAGCTGCTAGCTGAGATGCAAAAGACTGCAGGCAGGCCGAATGCGCCTCCTGTATCACCGGTCATTTAGCCTGGCTCTCAACAACTACTACCGTGCGGCAGACGATGAGGCAGATACGATGGCTGCTGCCATCGCGAACAGTGACCACCGTAGCGACCGGGGGTTCTCTGACTTTTAACGGAGGACGACGCCAGACGTTCGGAACATGATGCCCTTGACCTTGCTCCCGTACGCCACCGGAGCGGTCCTCTCTAGACCATGGTAAACGTCTGGTCGCTCCCACTGCAGTGGTAAGTTCCCCTCCCCTATCTCAGTGGTAGCTCGCAGCTAACACTGTGTAGGGAAACATCATCACTGGGCCACCTCCGCCTCTTGCAAGCACACCTAGGGACATCAACAATCCGCCAACGGAGGGGACTCATGGCGAGTCAGTAAGTCTACCTTTTGCTATCGAGTAACCGTTTCCGGCTAATGTTTTATGGCAGCTACTCTTACGACGCTTGCAGAGGACTTCTATGTACCCAAATACCATCGTTTACCCCCACACCAGTGCTACAAATTGCCTGGCCGACTGAGTCCAACGCATCAAGCAACATATGGACGTTTCGCTTGCCCTATTCCACAAGTGACAACTCCATGAAGAAACGGGGAGCTCTAACACCTCGGAAAGTGAATGTCTTTTGTTGAAGTCTTTTGCACAGAATACTCGATACCGGTTGACACACGGGAACCCGCGTTCCTCGCCTTCCTTTGAGATCACTGCTGTGACTATCAAAAACCTCATCAGCCGAGGTACAGTCTTTAAATTAGTCTTTAAATCAGTCTGTTCTCCACGGCGGCAATGCAGCAGCTGATGCAACCGTGTCTGAGGGCCAGCGGCCGACGGACGAGCTACGACAGTTCATTCACATATATTCGACGCTCAAGCACACTGGTATCATATAGACCCATTGCATGGGTTCGCTAATGGTGAACACAATCTGTGGAAGCATCACGATTACCACCTTGATCGCCCGGGGTTAAGTCCATTGAACCTTCATTTCTCCCTAGCACAGCGGGATCTCGTTATCCCATTGATCAAGGCGCATCAAACCCGAGCCTTCGACAGTGGAATCTCCGCCAAGGATGACACATCCGGCATGCTTGACTTGCCGAAGGCGATCTGGTTCTCTTATGGGACACCATTCTGGAGAAAGATAAAGGAAGGAAGCTTGATCCTCGATGGAAGGGCCCATTCCTACTCAAGAAACTGTCTCACCATAAGTGAGCGGCGGTGCATGGGGACATACTTACAGGGCTCAAGGTCCAAGTCGGCGAATACATTGCCCCCGAACAGCGTCCCCTCGTTGAGCGGAAGACCAAGATGAGTTTCACCTGCCATAGCGAGTACATGGTTGTGGTATATCTGAAAGCTTTCTAACCGCCTCTCTAAAAAAAAAGAAGCCTAGTGGAGAATGTAAGTTTTATTGCGAGCCACTATACATTCAGTTACGTGCGTAGGAAATCGTAGAGAGTAATGATTGGACGACTTGGTGATCTATTCATAATTGTTGGACTGCAACGATGGAGAGCTTTAAATTTAAGTGCTTGCATCTCGTCAAGTAAGTGAGGATCGGCGGCAGAAGATGGAGTCTTGAAGAACTACCCAACGACAAACCTCTCCACCGAATCCCAGTCACCTACTCTAAGACTGCTGCTAGAGCTCTTTCGTTTCGGGGGCAGTGGAAGGAAATTTATGAAGAAGTCTTATACGATAAGAAATAAAATCAAATTAAGTGAGGAGGTATCAACATAGGGGTTTCTTTGCATAATCTTTAGGAACGTCTCTAGTGTAGGAGTGCGAGGTTTATAGCGAGGCTTGATGAACACCTAGCGACGGCAATCAATATAAGTTCGGTGAGCTAGCATTTGGAGCGGTACCCATTGGCGGTTCTAGTCCAAAGGAACTAGTAAACCGTACGGGTTTGGCTACATACGATCGCTAGTTCTCTACCGTGATAAAATATCAAATGTGTGGCGAGGATCTACTATGTGAGATGCATCTTCGCAGGCATGCAGATGTCCGTCACCTTCTCGCATTCCTCCACACTTCTCACTTGTACTCGGAAAGAGTTTTGCCACGATCTGTAGTCTCGCATTCGAGAAGCTTGCCGGGTCATTCGAATACCAGACGGCATTCCTAGCTCTGGTCTCTTTAACATCTCGTCGTCCATTTTATTCATGCTTATCATTGCCATTGCTCCGCCCAGCTGCCACAAAGAACCTCCCTCCCGTACGAGACACTCTAAAGGTAGCGAAACCGATAGGCTCGCTCAAAGTCCGTCACCCCCGGGTCTTTCCTCAGCACCGCAACGCCTGGGTTGTTCTGTAACCAGCCGAGATGCTCTCGACTTTGAATGTCATAAAAGTCGAGGCGAACAAAGTCATGCGAACCGATTTTGTCGGCTCGCTCGGCAGCTTCGCGGTCCTCGATATACTTGCCTTTGTTGCCGGGATCTTCTTTCATCTTATTGAACGTGATCAAGATGTTCGCGTCTTCGTTCAGACCGGCATACAGAACATTCTCATTCTGGTAGTGCTCCGCAAGTGTTGTCCGGCGCACGCTGTAGAGCTCCTTATTGAATGAGACACGCAGGGGATACTGCGTCCCKTATTTGATCTGTCAGCTAGTTAGTGGGCTGTCAACTTTCCCCGCACAACTGTACAGAAACAATCTCACTCTCGGAGTGGTCCCCTTCTCTCCTTCCCACACCAACTGATGTCGGAGCGCATACACTTCGAGATCGGCCTTCATATGACCATCCCCGGTTTGGGATTTGGTCAGCAAATGGCGTTTCGCACGCCGCGAGAAGTTTCCTCCTCCGGCTTCCGGTCGTTCAAGTAGTTCCTCTGCCGAGCGGGTGAGCCTGTAGTTCCAATGGGGCAGACCATATCCAATGGTTCCAGGGCTTTTGGTTTTGGGACTCACCGTTCGCGATCATACCGAGGTAAGCCTTCGTTGCCGCGCCCGAACCGAACTGGTCCAGCAAAAACGGTACTCGGCTGAAGTATATGGCTTCAAACACACCGGGAATGTCCTTCCAGCCGTCCATCTTGCCAATGAGCTGAACGATATCCACCATGCCGATTTGCTGTTGCCTGTCAGCTACCGCGCTTGGACATTCATGCAGGCGAACAATGAGACACTCACATTCATCACGCGCCAGTTATAGTAGGAGTGCACGGTGGGACACCAGGCAGGGGGGCTGCGTTGTTTGTCTCAATCAATTGTCTTCTGCGAAGAGCAAAGAAGCCGAAGTACTAGGAACTCACTTGTTACACAACAAGGTGTCACCGCCGTCCGCATGCCAGGTGATCGAGTGGCTCGAGCTACTGTGAGACCGTTCGACTTTCTCGTCTTTTGTCGTCTCATGGCTCGCGCTCACCGACGCCTGGAACCCAAAGCCAGACACGGATGCACTCGCGGCGGCCTTGAGTGCCGATGCCTTTTCTTGGGTCGTGGAGCCGGCAATGCTCGACGTCGACTCGACGGAGTACAGCCGACCACCCAGTTGGACATGGGGGACAAAGACGTGCCCTACAACCCGTGAGGACCCTGCTTACCCTTCTATAGAAAGGAACCCACCAAATTTGTGGAAAAAATTGTCCGCGTCTTCCTTCTTTGCGTTGGCGTGGCGCAGTTTCTGCAACTGCTTGATGCATTCCTCGGTCAATTCAAGATCCTCGACGTCCAGGAAAACCTCGACACGGGGAAACTAGTGAGAATCGGTCAGTCTTTGGGTGACCGCAGTGAGATTTAGATGCCGGATCGTTTACCAGGTAAGCCACGTGCATCCGGCTCTCGTCTTTGGAAGATGACTGCGCGTACGAGCTGGACTCGGACGTTGTGGCCCCGGCTTTCACGCCAACGCTCACTCCAAACGCTCCTCCACCTCTGGCCCAACGGTCAGGTCAGTCATTACATCATGCACCGGTCAAGGGGGGAGCTTGGCTCTGTACTCACGCCGCTGCTTCGACCGTGGTTTGGCTAAACGCGTTGGCTGCCATAGAGTCCGCGATGGATGTCTTGGTCTCGAAGACTTCGACTCTCGAGCTATCACAAATCTGGAATCGTGGGATTCGAAATTTGAGCTGAAGCCAGTCAGTCCGACCGCGCTCCGGACGTTCTGGGGACGAAGGAGATGGTGGCATTCATGGCAATTACCTCGGGCTGCTTCAGCTGCGCAGGAGGTGGTTTGGCAACCTGAAAAGTGATGTTGTATTCGGGAATGGCTCTTTCTTTCAAGGCAAACGCTTGTGATGACAAAAACAAATAGTGAGCCTAATAGAATCTCGTAAGCCTGGAACCAAGATACCGACATACCGGTGTGCCTGGCCCGACGGATGCTGGTAGGCACCTGCAGCTTGTCATTGGTGCCTCCGCCTTCAAAGAACTTTCCGTTGAGTAGGTCATTGTTGCGGATCACAATGCCCCATTGCTGCTCATTCATATCGGCCGCGTATCTAGAATTGTCAGTGGGGTGAGGCTCCTGGATGAGTTGGGGAGAGCGCCTCACGTGTCTGCCTTGCCCGCAGAAGCCTTCCAATCATCCTTTTTGATGGACGAAGTGAGCTTGGCCAACGCCGGGTTCAGGAAAGGCATGCGGTCCGACTGTGCAGGTGTCAGTAGAATAGTTCTTGCGGTTAGTCCAACAGGCATTGTACCAAGCTGAGGTCAACACGTTCTTTCAAGAACGCAGTGGTATCGGCGTCCATGCCCGCTGCAGCACTCCCAGCAGCGAGAAAGAACAGGTTGTAGGCATTCTAAGTTTTCCTTAGCATCGATCCGTCTCGATGATCACGTCACCCAAACTTACGCCGTCCGGTTCCTTGTTCATCTGAACGTAGACATCAAAAGTGGTGTCCTCCGCGACTTCGGCGCCATCCTTGTCGCAGAATTTGTTCTTCACGCTGCGTATATGAATCAGGAATGTATTGATCTATAGGCATAGCTCATAGGAACCATACTATTGTTTGGGCAGCCGATTTTGCTGAATTAAATACCACCGGATATGCTCGAGAGCAGCCGCGTTGAACTTTTGCGGCAGAACAGCCCTCGAGATCGGCGAGCTGCTGCCGCTCTGGACGTCATACTTTTGTATGGCCAGAATTACTGTAAACGACACCATTGTCAGTCGGGATTTCTAGATACAACGTCTGGCGGCCCTACCGCTGTTTTCGCCCATCTTGGCTGCTTCTTTTTGGGAAGCTCTCAAGTCAGAGTATGGTAGAGGAAATATATGCTAAAGGGTGTCTGCAAAACAATAGGGAGAAATAGAGTGGTCAACGCACCGAAATGGCCAGACTATTTATCTGCAAAGGAGCCATCCAAGACCATTTCCGTAACCCTACAAATCATCTCTTGCTCGACGTATTGGGAAGTGATCGTCGCAATCTGCATCTCAGCCAGCCACCAGTTCGAATAGTACTCGAAAAATCTGATAGATCAATCGCAGAGGGGTAAGAGATGCACTAGAAACACATTGTGACGATGGATCGTTCATGTGGCAACGAACAGCATGAGCGAGCACGATGCGCGGGGCAATGCCATCATTCTATTTCAATGGCCTGTTGCAGGCCACGTCGATCGCTAGCATAGCGGTGCCAAAAATGCGGCCATGTCCTGGCATACCAACATCAACACGTCGTGGGCCATCCGCCTGTGATATGAGAGAGGGAGCTCAGTATACTTCAGACTCTTTTTCCCTTGCGTATCCCCGCAGATCATGTTTGCTTGGAGGGTTGGGGAGTGATCTTCGCCATCGCCATCTTAGCCAGCCACCAGTCCGAATACTACTCAAGACTGATAGATCAACCATAGAGGGGTAGTGATCCACTAGAAACCCATTTATGGCAATAGGTCGTTCAGTGTGCAAATTCAGCCGTAACAAATGGGATGAGCGATCACGAGCGTCCCCTCGCGAACATCCAGAGTATCTCGAGGCTACTCGGCGAATGAGAAAGCAAGCCGAAGCGTGCTAACGGATCCCAGTGCATTTAAGGTTTCGTATAATGCATACCGTCCACGTATTTTGGTATGATAGGAGTGGCTGTTTGCACACTCACTTAGATCTATCATGAAATGGTTCAAGCCAGGTAAATTGCTGCATATACCATCATCACAAGCCTGAACTGCTGGTTCATGGATGGGGGATTCAGAAGAGCAAGTCAAGGTCCTTGCGGTGCCCTTGGCTCGGGCCAGAGCACCTTCAATCGGAAATTATGGGGGTGAGGTGTATCTTGCATAGTATATGGTCTATGAGACTTGCAAATTGGGCAGCAAGCAAGTGAAACGAAACTAGATCGTCTCGAATACCTGAGTCGTCACCCTAATTGGTGCCACATGTGGCCATCTATTGCTCTTGGCAAAGGTTGGCTCATTCTAGAACGAATTGGAACAGCACATCATAATTGACCAGTCATCGTAGAGGCCTAGGCTATTTTTGATATTCTAGATTGATCCTGTTCATACATACATTTGAAGTCTTTCAAAGACCTACAGGTGACCCAGTCGCACTGGGAGCGGGGAAGTCCGACATGGCAGTTTAGCCTTACACAGTTCAATCTCCACGGAGTGCCTCATGCAGGTCAAGGTCCTTAGGTCCTGTCCTCTGCTGAGCCACAGACAGCCCGTGATCACCTGAGTTGCCGATGTCCTTGTCAGTAATCTGACTTGAGGGTGGGTAATGGCAGTCCTAAACAAATTAGCCTTTGGACGGATATGCATATCGCCGGAGTATACCAATTCTGATCTGATAAATGACCAAAATCCCGAAGCATCAGTGGAAAAGATGTACACTTGACTAGTGTCCCTTATGTGTATGCCCAAACAAACATCAGCGCCGCACATCCTACTATATTTGTAAGACTTCCTTATCAGACTGGTTTTGCAGCAGTCTTGCTTCTGGCGAATTAATTTTCTCCCACGAGCCGATCACCCCTTTCGAATTCCACTAGACTTGACATTTGAATCTATCCAAACAGCCACTATGCCACCAAAACCGCGTCAAACGTCAAAAAAATTAGTGGAACAAGAGGGAAGGATTCTCTTAGTAATTTCTGCTTTAAAGAAGGAAGAAATTTTATCTATTCGTCACGCAGCTGTTGTCTTTGATATTCCTTATACAACTCTCTACGGTCGAATCAATGGATGCAATTATCGGGCTGAGAAGCGCGCTAATGGCTATAAAATAACTCTTAATGAAGAGGAATCGCTCTTACAATGGATTCTTTCTATAGATCAGCGGGGATGCCCTCCTAGGCCTGCTTATGTAAATGAAATTGCTAATAGCTTGCTTGCTCAGCAGAATCCTACCTCCCCTCCTCCTATTAGAAAGAACTAGGTCACAAGTTCATTAAGCATCAGCCACAGATCAAGAGCTAATATTCACAGAGATAAAATTATGAACAAGCAAAATATAAAGATCCAAAGGTAATCTAGGGATAGTTTCATCAAATCCATGAGATCATGTGTCAACATGGAATACTAGAGGAGGATATCTTCAATTTTAGTAAAACAGGCTTCGGTATGGGTCTGATTGCAACTACTAAGGTAGTTACTAGATCTGATATGCCTGGGAAACCTTATCTTTTACAGCCAGACAATCATAAGTAGGTTGCAACTATTAAGTATATCAATATAAAGGGCTGGTCTATTGCTCCCTGTATAATCTTCAAAGGCAAGGTTCATATAGAGGGATGGTATCAAGTCTATGCCTTACCACCTAATTAGCAGATTGAGGTCAGTGATAATGGATAGATAACAGATAAGATAGGCCTTCAATGGCTTCAAAAAGTCTTATTCCTGCCACACATCGCGACTCAGGCTGTTCTTCGGTGGACTCGAGAGAGCGAACTCTTGTTATGAAGCTCGTAATGCGCTTGTATTCCATGTTGCGGATAGTGCCCCTTTCGTGTCCGTTTGCTTCGAGAAACGACGCAGCGAAGAGTTAGCTGGAGACATTTTGAATCTGGCATTGATGATCCAGAATTGCGTAATGACGTGGATGAGGTAAGTTTGCATGGCCCAGGAATCAATGGTTAACCTACCTGGTATAGTTCCAGCCACGTTTATATCCCAGTATGTTAATAATACGCTTTTTCACTAGATTCTGCGTTCCAAGTCTCCGCATGATCGTCAAACCGTACGGTGGCCAGCAGCTGTGATAGTAACTTTTAGCAACGGTAGGCCAATGATCCTTTATAAGTCTTGACAACTATTTTACAGCGTATATTATAAATATCATAGGAACTACAGCTATGTCACATTATAACCGCATGGAGAGCTGGTTCTAGTAAGGTCCAGGGACTTAGGGTTTACTTCTTAGATGAGAGGTCAGGTGACCGACTTACGCCAAATGTTTGTCATTGTGGTCATGTGATCCCCGACTCACTGTGTCGGTGTGTCCATGATCAGATCGAATATAATTCTGTCAAATAATCGGTAAGAGCAGAGTAGATACCAGTATTAACACAAAACACCTCTTGATATGTGATTGAGCATGATCTCCAATCATGAACACACCTAGCATCTCCTTCACAAGCCTCGGCTTGGTGGTCCTCGACGAGATCCGCTTCCCCAACCAGGAGCCGTTACTCGATATTCTGGGCGGTTCTGGTGCCTATGGTTGGTTCTATTCTGCGTTCAGCTGATCGCGATGTGCAACATGTCGTTGGGCTGATCCGTGGTGCAGCCACGCTTGGTGCTCGATTATTCCTCCGTCCTCCGCTGAGCCATACTCTGGGCTGGATGATCCGTACTGGAAATGATTTTCCAAAGCTCATGGAGGAGCGTTTGAGAAGCTGGGGCGCAACGTTGATTGTAGAACGGGAAGCGGACAAGCCGTCAACCAGGGGTTTACTGGAGTATAAGGATACTACGTTTGGCCGTACGGAACCTCCTGATTCATTCGTCATGACGAAAACAAGAACTAATGGACATCAGCGAAACACTTCACGTACACCACACCCCTCCTCCCAGTCCACGACAGCTACCTCGAAAACAACCCCCTCCTAGCCGCAAAAGCATATCACTACCTCGAACCCCCCCAAGAGATGCAATCCCGTCTCTCAACCCTCCTATCTCTCAGAAACGAAGCAGCCGACGCCCTAGACCTAGACCTACCCCGCCCCTTCATAATCTGGGAACCAGCCCCCTACGCCTGCAAACCCGAGAACCTCCAGCCCTGCCTGGACGCCGCACACGCCGTCGACGTGCTCTCCCCCAACCACCTCGAGCTCGCCGCGCTCTTCGGCGAATCCCCAGCAAAAGCTCACGACAAAGCCACGATTGAGGCCCTCGCGCGACGAATCCTAGACAGCGGCGTCGGCCCAGACGGGACCGGCACCGTCGTCGTTCGCGCAGGCGAGAACGGGAGCGTCGTTGTTGCGCGCGATCTCCCTCCCACGTGGCTGCCGCCGTTCTATACGGCTGGACCAGACGGGGAACAGCATTCTAAGGTTGTTGATCCGACTGGGGCGGGGAATGCGTTCCTGGGGGCGTACGCGGTTGGGTATCTCCGTACCGAGAATGCGATTGAGGCGGCTTGCTATGGGACTGTGGGGGGGTCGTTTGCGCTGGAGCAGGTGGGGATGCCGGAGCTGGTCTTTGGCGGAGATGGGGAGTTGTGGAATGGGGAGGATGTTTTTGTGAGGTTGGCTGAGTATAGGGAGGCGGTTGGGCTTGGGGCCTTGGTTTGAGGCTTTGGTGTTGCTTTCGCGTAGTTCTGGCTCTGAGGAGGCCTCTGTGAACTAGCTGTAAGGCCTGCGTTGCAGTCCTTCTACATGAGGCCCGATCGGTGAGAAAATTACTCAGAATAAGGTTGTGCAAGCCTTGAGATATCAGGCTATTGCTCAGTTAACATATGAAACTCTATTCAAGTCTAGCTAGCCTGAACGCCGGGTATATGACAGTGAATGATCGTCGTAGCAGACCCCGCTGGCGAGTCCTTTATTGAATGCGGGGTCCCGCGATCTGCCTTGGAGGGATCGAGGGCATCAACAGAGCACATATATACACGGTATGTGGAATCTCGTATATGCATAAAAGCCTGGTAAACGAACGGTCATTCGCCTATTCTCCTGGTTTGAGATGGATCGGTCTTCCAGCGGGTAACACACCCGGTGACGACATGCCGGTTCACTCGAGACTGTTATCTTGAAAATCAATCTACAGAGCTCCCGGATGAGATGAGATGTGTGATCACTTCCCTCACGGTATTCGGCCGGCCCGGTGATATGCGGCGGTGGAGCCCGCCCCGATATAGGTCCGCAGTCCGCTAGGGTTAGGGCTGCCCGCCCCATATGTCATGTGACATGACCATGATGTTCGTTATCAATGTTTATCTTCAAATAAACGAATGCATGGCATAATTCATGATTCAGCTGGTAGGCGGTCAAGCTGTCCGTGTAAAAAGGCTCTGCCTTCGGTGTTTGCGAAGCCTCCAATCCCAAATGCCGGAATAATCCGGCACATGCGTGTCAACGACGCCCCGATCCAGTCCCGGCTGACGCGTGAGAAGCGCTCCTTGGCGGGTAATTTCGTCGGCCGGTTGTACAGGTCCAGCCCGAGTAGGTGGATCGGGGTGCTGATCAGTTGAATCGACGCGGGGACTGCGAGCTGCGCTATGAGGATTTTGAGATTCTCGTTGGAGGCGACCGAATCGGGAATCGAGGCGGACACTAAGGGCGGGAGATTGAAGGAACCAAAGATGGTGAGGGCGTCGCGGATGAGAAACGCGGAGTAGGTGGCCAGGGGAAAGGAGCGGGTAACGGTGCGGATTTTGGTTTGCGAGGTGGCTGTTGATGTTGCCCCGGATTGAGGGTTTGTGGTCTTGGTTGCAGATTCGGTAGTGGTAGTGGTCGTCTTGTGGCCGAATAGTTGAGCAAACTTGACGTCTTTCCAAATGCCTACGGACGAGTTCACCACAAAGGTGGAGAGAAAGGTGGTCGTGCCTGCGATGGCATGGTCGACGGCGGGGTAGACCTTGTTAAGGATGGTTTCTGTGGCATTGGCCGTTGCGAATGTCGCAGTATATAGAGACCACACCAGCAGACTTGGTCGCGATGTGAGGAAGGTTGCAGGTTGTGTGATAGAAAGCCAGAGGTGTCGGCGAAAGGCAGGCAAGAGAGGTTGATTGTAGGATGACTTTTCCACCACCAGCCTGGTTGCTGTTAGTATCAACCAGGGATAGGAGCCAGGCTGGAGACTAACCGGTCGAGGATCATGACAGCTGGAGTCACTAATGTCGCTGAGCCTGCAGCAACTAGAACATCCGCCGCCAGGCACTCGGCGAGCCTATTGCGTTGGCCACCGAAAGACCATGAGTGGCGGGTGGGAAAGTCTTGATCCATGATGCTCAAACCACAGTCATTAGAGTCCAGCGGTTTTCAAGTTCAAAATGAGGTACAAATATGCAAAGGTGGTAAACGCTTCTGGCTATGCAATGCTACAGCGATTGTTAGTTGAGCAGTGGTAGACGCATATCGACGGACACGCGACACTCACTGTGATCAACGCTAATGAGATGAGACAAATGAATGACGGTATCAAGCAAGAGTAGCAAGAGTCAAGAACGAAGACAACCACCGATATAAGAGACAAAACCCAACCATGCCAACTGTCACCGCACAATTCATAGTACCGGATATGGATCATTTCGGCGGTTGCGGCCAATCAGACACTCACCGGGCCGGGCGGCCGGGTACAGTCGGTGGTTTTGGTGAATCTCTGCTGATAGGAAAGGGAGAAGCAATGCCGAGTCCATCGGGGGCAAGGATGAAGGACTATCATTGGAAAATTTATGCTGAAAAGTGGATCGAATTAGCAATAGTTTCGTCTGTGAGTGTACCTTAAACCTCCAGGGACCATCCAAATTGCGTGGTTCTAGAAACTGGATGATCGGCATCCGGGCTTTATCTCAGGCACGCAATCAATCCTGCCGATAATTGATTGCGGTGGGGTTGCCCTAACGAGCGTACCCTGTGCCCTATTGCCTCTTTTGGCAATGTACCCCGCCATCTCATAGCAAGCATTTATTTATTATTCTCATTTCTGGTCTCCGCTGTGTTCAACCAGCGATTGCATAAGGAGAAAGTCATTCTCGTAGTCAGACGAGGCTCAAAATGTGGCTACCTCTCCCGGCCTGGGAGTTCAAGGAAACTCGCGTGGTATTACCAGATCGAGCTCTCCTTAAGTAAATGGCGCAAACCTCCAAAAGGACGTAACCGGGATGAGAATAATAACGATGACGGGCTACTTACACTACAAGCAAAAGGTGGCTTCTTACCGCTAAAAAATAACTATGTGATAAGGAGTACCCAGAAAGCAACACGTGATTTGATGCCCCAGGCCGCAAATCTTCGAGGCCGAGATTAAACCGCGCAAGTCAGATACTCAAACGTAATATGATTCAGGGGCGAGACCACTGAACGCTATTGCGGTGAATCCGAACAGTGGGTCTCGCGACCAAAAAGATAACAGCATTCTGATAGTCATTAATTAAACAAATGGTTTCGGCAGTAGCAATCTAATCCAGCGCTTGAGTGAATGGCAGCCTAAGTTAGATCAATTATCGCGAGATCTATCAGACCAAGTTGGTATGCATCCAAACTCTAGCCTCACCAACAGAGCAATGAGCAACATCGCAAATAGGCGAAAATCCAAGCCCATATTCCCGGATAGAACTCCATTATCTGCAACAACAGGACTGCCTGTGTGGACCTCCACCCTCGGACACCATCGTGTCGATTATTGACAACTTTCGCTTTCCGTTTGTGCATACACCCTACATAATCACACAGCACGAGTTCTGCTTCTTCGCGGACGTGTAGAACATCTTGCTCTGAGCGCTCAGGCCCTCGCTCTTGGAGACCAGGTCGTCGATTTTCTCTCCTCGTTCCAGAACCTAGCAGGCGTCAGCGCTCGCCTCGCAAGTCTCGGAAAGCCAACTTACACTCTCGATAGTCTTATGTAGCACGATCTTAGTCTCATCCAACTCCTTTTGAATTTTCATGATACTGTCGACCTCCTGGGGGTTCTGGTAGGTCGTAATGTATGTTCGCAGCTGAGGGAAGGGAACGGGGTTTCGCGAGGTCGCGGCGGAGGGGTTCTGGGAGAGGAACTCATCGAGGATTTTGGAGAGGATCTGATGCGCTGCGAGGGAGGGGTACTCGTTATCGCTGATGATGACACCAGCGATGCCTTGGGTTCGGGCGTAGACGTGGAATGTAAAGTCTGCCTTGATCAATACGAGCTAACCGGCGTGGATGGATCTGTCGTACCCTGCTCTTGAATATCCTGTCTCTGGCCCTGTTTTGTCCGTTCGGCAACGGTCTTGCTGAACATGGTCATGAACTCGCTGATGCTACCCCGAGTGAAACGGGAGTAGCTGCTGAGCTCGCGCTCAGCGCAGAGCTCCACAGCGGGTTGCTGGGCGTTTTGTAAGATCTAGGTGACATATCATGTTAGTTGAGTCAGAGACTTGGCAGATAAGCGATGAGAGCACGTACTCCGATGTAAACAATCTTCATTTTGACGGACTGGGGTAGCTGTGATGACGGAATGGTGGTCCAGATCAGGTGCGGGGAAAAGGTCGGGTCGGAAAAGGGGTGCTGTTCTGCCACCGCCTGCCTAAACTTCTTACAATCGTCAACTGTTTACTGCGAGTACACTACTCCGTATACAATCAATGACCACCTAGTATTACTCGGCCGCTTACCATGTAGAGCGATGTGTGCGAGATTAACTACCGGATGCATTGATCACTGAATGGCAAATCAGAATCTTGCACATCAACAGGTAGTGTTATCCCGCACGACATGGAAACTGGACCCTCAGCAGTTGGGCGACCAACCGACAGGTCCGCTGCCGCTGCTGCGAGAGGAAGGGCTCAGGGAGGTGCAAGAGCAAGTCACACCCGGGGACTATATTAATATCGAAAGCAAGCCGACTTGCTCCCTGCCAACCAGCCAAAGAAGTTTGGGGGTATTGCAACGCAGCTAAAGGGTTTTCAGAACCTCAAACTATGGGAACTTTAAATACGGGACTGATTGAAAGTCTATCGTCTCGAATGCCTGATTAGACAGGATAC
The DNA here is from genome assembly GCF_018340605.1 of Aspergillus pseudoviridinutans. Taxonomy (NCBI): domain Eukaryota; kingdom Fungi; phylum Ascomycota; class Eurotiomycetes; order Eurotiales; family Aspergillaceae; genus Aspergillus; species Aspergillus pseudoviridinutans. Next base: position 1,677,751 of record NW_025091281.1, on the reverse strand, counting down.
CCCAGAACCTAGGCCCGATCATCCGCTTTACAAGAAGTGGAACAAGGTCCAAGAGAGTCGGCTTATGGATCTTCAGTCGAGGGCATTACCCTTGATTTCAACACCAGACAAAACCCTAGTTCCAAGCGGTCATCAAGCTTGTAGCAGGTACGGGGAATCTCTTCCGCGTACGACATGGCTACGAGTTATTTCCATGGAACGACAAGACTTTAGAACCACATAAGAGTTTGTCTCTGCGTTGAGGAGCGACGTACAACTGGCAAATGAGCTGGGATGCACCATTTCGCCCTTCTGCGCCTGTGTCTTGCTGCTGCAAAAATTAAGTAGGGATATCCCAAGCTGGGTAGCATCCGCTGAGGCATCCATGGATGTTAAATTTGGTGACGGTGGGCCGAGAACGATTACCTGGGAATGCTTTCAGGAACTATGCCATATGAGAGGTTAAGGGCTGAGGTGTATGTATGTTGGCCTACACAGCATTCAGGTATCAGCCTCTTTCCTCGGAAGATCCGTCTTAATGCTGCTGCGACCATGGACAGTAAACCTGTTTCAAGGAACGGACCGTCTGGAATGAAGCCTTTATTAGACCAAGGTACTGGCCTGATTCCCACAACTCGAGATGTACTTGGTGGACTCTATTCGCTGGAAAAATCAAGCATAAACAGACTGACCGAGGAATGTGCGCTCGACCCTAACATACCTTAAACAAGCAGTTTAAGTGGTGGGTGCTGAGCCGTTGTTGTTCCTGCGTCGAACATAATCCCTTGCTTTGCATTCTAGACATAGTCAAGTGGATTGGCCGGTCACGGAGTGTTCCTAGACATGACAGGTTTACACATTGGTGGTCAATGGCATCCCGGACCCATGGGCCCTTGCTAATAACCAAGTGACTGATATTAGTCCTACCATTTCTGGCACGTTTATCACAGAGAATGTCGATCTTGTCTAATTGAGGCTGTTAAGGCTATGGACCATTGGCAGCCTGACAGGTACCTACATTCCTGTGCTACTCGACGAAAACCGTTATCCCTTTGTCGGGAATATAATCGACTCTCAATCGCAAGGATGTTTATACACAATGCCTCAATTTGGAATGTAGAAACTCAACCCTTGATAACCGCGTTTCTCTCTTAAGACTTCACTTCCCAACGTCTCAAACACTCTCTCGTCTCTTCACTCTCTAGTCTCTTCGCTCTCTTCCATTCCCGACCTCTCCCTAACACGGCACAATGAAGTTCACTACCGGCATCACAGCCCTCCTTCTTGCCGTCTCCGCGGTAGCCATGAAAGCCGACTGGAAAAAGGCGAAGGAGAAGGAGATGGAGATGGAGAAGGAGAAGGAGAAGGGTTGGGGCGGCCACTACCCTCCGATTCCGAGCGACATGACAGTAAAAGAGGCAACAAAGAAGTGCGGTGACCAGGCCCAGCTCTCCTGCTGCAACAAGGCCATCCGCGCCGGCGACGTTACCGACATCGGGGGTACGCTGAAGAACGTTGCCGGCGGCGGATCTGGCATCGGCGGCTTGGAGATTTTCGACCAGTGCTCCAAGCTCGACCTTCAAAGTAAGTCTTCTCATTCTCAGTGCAGGATAAGGTACTAAACGAGACAGTTGCTATTATTGCGATCCCTATCCAGGATATCCTGAATGATGTATGCAAAGAGAATGTGGCCTGTTGCATGGACAGCCCCGGCAGTGCAGTAAGTCAAGTCTTGGGCCTTTTGAGTGCATGCGTAAGAGTCTAACGTGGTATAGGCCGACGATTTGCTTGGGCTCGACCTCCCCTGTATCGCACTGGGAAATCTGCTGTAGATGCGGATTGCGGACTGTATTTCTTTCATACAGATATATATTTCTCAGTCATGTATTACATTTAATATTGACTATTCTAATACCATGCGACCTGAGAAATCAGTGTCTTATACTGCTTTAACCCGGAAACTCACCCCTTGATCTGGACCTTCGGATCCCGCACCATGCAATACAGCTACACTCATCAGCATCATCCCAACACTAAATCTCAAGGTAAAAAAAGAAAATACCTTGCAAGCCTCCCACCCATCCACACATTCAATCTCCTTGACCATCCTAAATCCCAACTTCTCATAGATCCCCAGATTCGGCTCCCCCTTGGAACTCTCCAGGTAGCAGGGCACGCCCTCGGCATCCGCCCGCCCCGTCACAGCCTCCACCAGCCTCCTTCCAACCCCCATCCCCCTCATCTCCGCACTGACCGCTATCACATTACAGAAGTAGTATCCTGCCGGATGCGTCCAGAGTTCCGCGTGTGTACGCGCCTGCAGCGTCTTCCAGATCCAGTACCGGCGGACATTCAGCCCGCCCCGGCCGCAGAAGCGGATGTTGTTGAGGAGCTGTCGGAAAGACAGGAGCCAATCCTGGGTCCAGGTGTTCCAGGTTTCCTTCTGCTGTGGGGGGAACCACCAGCAGACGCCGACGACGGGGGAGGACGGCGGCGGGTGTTTGTCTGTTGGGGTAGGGCGGTATTTGGCGATGTACATGGGAGCGTTGCAGTTGAGGCCGTGGAGGAAGTGGGCCGTTAGGGAGGCCGCGTTGCGATGGATGTTGAACTATGCAGTCTTTGTCAGTCTTTTTGTTTACCGTTTATGGTTCTGGGTGTAAATGTATACTTTGGATGGATCGTTAAAGACCCAGCGGAAGTATGGGTCATCGGCGAACGCCTTTTGGATGCAGATTACGGCATCGGGGATATCGTCTTTTGTGAGGGGAAGTATATCGATTGCCATTTTGCCTCTGTTATTCAATTTCTACTGGCTCTGCGGATGGGCTGCGACAAGGATATAGTGTATGTGTGGGAATGTCGGCGGAGGGGATAGAGAGAGATCGCCATCTAAGGTGAGGAATTGAAATATCAGATCTGGATCTGCGATCAATACGGTGCTGATGGTAAACTATCAATGTCAAGTACTGGAATTGTGCTATACTACTCGGCTGAGATGTGAAGCTTATATGCTTCAGCGGACAATGGTCACGAGGTATCCGTACAAGGCAGTTCCATGCGGTTCTTTTAGATGATCCTGTGCAGCGTGTACTTGGTACTGGTGTTACATTATTGGGGAGAGCGCGCAGCCCACCTGCAAAGCCAAGTCGGACAGCGTCGTCCATTGTCCTCCATAAGTGACGATCAGACGAATCATGGGGTGGAGAAGGATCATGATGCCGCCAACTGGGGCTCCCGAGCCCCGGCTGTGGAGGGCCAAGCCTCTAGGCGGAATCAGGCAGGTTCTTGCGGTAGCGCAGTATCATTGGTGATGATGTTGTAACTTGTGGATAGAATGAGGCTGTCAGCTGAGTGGCCTTGTATGTACAAATGCTATCCAACATAAGGTGAATGAATGGATCCTTTCTAGAATTCGATGCCCTCAGTTTGGGTAATTGCCCGGCTCCCGAATCATAACCACAAATGTGCCTTTGCCGTCTCCCCCATACAACGAGTAATCCATCACAAGATCCTCCATATCCCGCCACCCATACTTGCTATACAGCGGATACCCCTCCGGCGTGGCCTCCAGATAAATCCGGACATTCCTCTCGTCCGCCATCCGCGCTCCCCAGTCCAGCAAGGCCTTTCCCACCCCTTTCCCTTGATGCTGCGGATGCGTCACCAAAAGTTCTAGAACTACATGTATACTCCATCAGCCATCCGGTAGCTACAGATAAGTAGCTGAAAACTCACCGATATCATCCTCCTTGACGTATTTTCGCCTCGTCTCGTCCAGCGCTTTCATGGCTGCGTCGTAGACCGCTACATTCATCCCTGCGGGCCGCAGCTGCACATTCTGCGCCGCCATGGCCCTTGCTTCGTCTGAGAGAGACACCATCTCGTTCTCGCTCCGCCCTTTGATGTCCGGGATTACCCACCGTGCGCATCCCAGGATTTGATTCGAGGTGGGGTCCGTGGCTACTAGTAAATGCATCTTCGGGTCTGAGAGTTTGTCGAAGGTGCGGGAGAGTTTCACGGGCATGGCGGCTAGCGTGTCGATGTTCGGGAACATGTTGCGGTACATGGGGGCATCTTGGAAACAGATGATGTTCAACTCTGCGATTGCGGGCGCGTCGGCTTCTGTGGCGTAGCGGATGTTGGTCATTATTACGGTTGTCTACTCCGTATGTGGTAGGTATATGTTAAGGAGGAATTGAGATGTTTGTTAAGGAAAATTGACAAGTGGGATTCAGGCAACGGGATAAAGATTCGGCGTGGAACTAAATAGTGCATGGATAGTTGGTATTTTGTCCATAAACGGAGTCCGACTGGGATGCCGAGGCTGAGTCAGACAATCTGACTCATGGATGGTGATCTGTCTAGATTAGATTCAAGATTAGATGATGGAAAGATATATAGTCAATAATATGGTGGCATTTTTTATATTGTCTGTTAATCATTATCATAGCCTTAGTGTTTAGTCGTCTATTCCCCTTTTCTTGAATAGCTTCATCTAAGCGTGAGTTATGCCCACTTCCCCAACAGCCCCATCAACACCATCCCCGCAATCAGCGAGAGACCTCCAACAGCCACACTGCTCATCCTAGCATTCATCATCTCTCCGCCCTCCATCACCCAGTCCCGAGCCCACATGTCGACCAGCCCAACCCACACCAGAACCCCCGCCGAGAGCGCGTCCAACGTCCCCAGCGCCACAAGCGTGCTCTTATCGTTCCCATTAAACGAATGTAACACCCCCAGCCCGATCGCCATGCCCACCGGCGTGATCACCGCAAATGCAGCTGCCATCACCCCCTTAGACCCGATCAGCCGGCCTGGCAGCAGCGCGATCCGCGCTCCAAGCGCCAGCCCCTCGAAGAACTGATGGAACACAATAACCACCAGCAGTGTTTTGTAGAACGAGTCGCCCGCCACCACGAGGGTCAGCCCGATCAGGATGCTGTGGAAGATCACGCCCGCTTCCATGACGAGCACGGAGAGCTTGGTGTTGGGGTTTGTGGGGTCAAGGGGAGGCCCGTGGTGGTGGCCCAGGGCGGCGAGGGTCGGTTGCTGCGGTTGGACGGAGGGTGGTTCTTTGCCGGTTGGAGACGGGGATGCTTCGCAGGTCTGCTCGGGACAGGGTGACGCGGACCGCTTCCCGCGGGCGAGCATGATGCGATGCCCGATGTACTCGAAGAGGAAGGAGAGGAAGATGCCGGCCATGACGACGGCAGAAGTGGTCGCTTCGTATTCGAGTTCGCCGAGGCACTCGTTGGTGAACATGAGGTTGGCGTGCGTGTAGAGCTTTTCGGTTAGTTTCGTTCGGTCATCTGGTGGGCAGGTAGGCCTACATGCACGAATGCAGTGGAGAGGATAACGCCCGTTCCGAACTGCTTGATCACCGTTGAGACGACTCCGTTTACCTTGGCAGAGGGCAGCTTGACCAGGAGCATGGGCAGTAACACGCCGATGGAGCTGGTGACGAGCACGACGAACAGGGTCCCGATGCGCAGGGGGACGTCGTAGTCGCGGCTTCGGACTCCGCAGGATTTTTGGCTGCTTTTGCTTTCGGATTCTCCTGCACCCACGCAGTGTCTAGGTAGGTCAGTATTAGCACTGGGGATGCGAGCAGACGGAAGACGCACTCAACACCCGCGTGGAAGTGACAGTTCATGCCCTCCTTCGACCCCGAGTGTGATCCCCCACTCGAGCTAGATGAGGAAGCTGTCGTCGAACCCCCTTCTTCGATGATCTGGACGTCGTTTCCCTCGAGATCCATGCAGAATCTTCTACCGTTAGTCACGGTCAATCCATATACAGCCAAGTACTTACGTTTCTCCACCATGCGAATGGCATCCCGTGTACTGGGCTGGCAGCTCCCCCGTCGGCGTCGACGCCAGGACCACTTGCACCTCATGACCATCTCCGTCGATACAGAACACCTCGCTGCCGTGGCTGTGGCATCCCGTCACGGCGGAGGCGTGAGCAGAGGTGGTCGTGCTGGCGGCGGTGGTTGCCGGAACCGTCTTGGAAGCCGGGGTCGGCGTAGGAAACGGGGTTTCCTTCCCATCTGGGCCAAAGCAGTACTCGGTGCTGCCGTGGGTGTGGCAGCCCGTATAAGTCTGCGCGTGGACAAGGCCGAGAAGAGACAGGAGGAGGAGAGCTTTGGCCATGGTTGATTGTTTTGGGATTTGATCAGTCGGGTAGCTACATGTTGTGAGTTTTATATCTATCTAGGCAGCAATTCTAGGGCTATCAGAAATCCCTCGATGGATCATTCGATGAGGGATAAGCCACTGGCCGCGAAGAGTTTTCCTCTCGCCTTGAGCACACCACACTAACTCCCAAGGTATCTGGCCAAGGACAGATTCTGACTGCCAAGCTGGAAAACTCCGCATCCTCGACGAAATGCAGTATATTCTCCGGCAAAATGGATCGAAACTCGTGCTTGTTGCTCTCAAGGTCCTCGATCCAAGACTCTTGGCTCCGCCGGAATTCTTGGCGCGGGCTGGCTTCCTGCATCGATAGTAGGCATTGACCTCATGTTGCGTCGTTGAGAGATTCAGGTTGGTACATGCCTTCGGTATGATACGCATGACACATTGTAGAGGCATGGATGAGCGTTTCAAGGCTGCATAGGCAGATCACTGTATGCAAGTCAAATCATATACGAACAGATCATATTCATGGTTGACAGAAGCTCAGAACATCATAGCTTATTGAGACAGACCGAGTCGAGAGACAGCTTGGTCACTACCAAGGTGCCCTTGGCGTCTTGTGGAACCAACTAGAATACGAAAAGAGACCATGCATCTCGATGGCTTGACCTACGTCGGGGTGGCCGGTGGCGTGTATATCCTGATGACCACTCCAACAATGAGATAATGAGTACCTCGCTACCACAAGGAATTCATCCCCGAGGTATATAAGGATGCCCTACCTCTGGCAAGAAAGCAAACTCACGCACCATCCATCTTTAATATACTCAAAATGGCTGCTCTCCTCCGCCTTGCCCTTCTCCTCCCCCTCGTCGCTGCCCTTCCTACCTCCCCCTCTCCCATCGCGGCGCGAGCGAACCCCCACGAACCAGTCTTCTTCTCCTGGGACGCTGGCGCAGTTACCTCCTACCCCATCCACTCCAGCTGTAATGCCACCCAGCGCAGGCAGATCGAGGCCGGCCTCGACGAGGCGATTGAGCTCGCCCGCCACGCAAAGGCCCATATCCTCCGCTGGGGCAACGAGAGCGAGATCTACCGGAAGTACTTTGGCAACCGGCCCACCATGGAGGCTATCGGCGCCTACGATGTCATCGTGAACGGCGACAAGGCGAACGTCCTCTTCCGGTGTGATAATCCCGACGGCAACTGTAATTTGGAAGGTAGCCCCCCCCCTTCCCACCCCCGCAACTAACATCCTCTCCCTTGACATGCAGCTAATCAAACAGGCTGGGGTGGCCACTGGCGCGGCCAAAACGCCACCCACGAAACCGTCATCTGCGACCGGAGCTACACCACCCGCCGCTCGCTGCTCACCATGTGCTCTCAAGGCTACACCATCGCCGGCTCCGAGACCAACACCTTCTGGGCCGCGGATCTGATGCATCGTCTGTACCATGTGCCTGACGTCGGACAGGGCCGCATCGAGCACTTTGCCGACGGCTACGACGAGGTGATTGCCCTAGCCAAGGGGAATGGGACGGAATCCACGCATGACTCAGAGGCGTTGCAATATTTTGCGCTTGAGGCGTATGCGTTTGATATTGCGGTGCCTGGTGTCGGATGTGCTGGTGAGAGTCACGGCCATGACCATGGACATGAGACTGGGTCTGCGTCTGCTGCGTCTGGATCCGCGGCCACTGCTACCCCGACGCAAACTCCCAGTGCGACTGCTGATGTGCCGCCGGTAAGTGCATTGCTAATCTGGCAGAGGATGACTGACTAACGTTGGTAGAACTGCCATACCCATGAAGGTGGACAACTTCATTGCACTTAGGCGAGGACATGCTTGATGACCGTATGCTTGACGCCGTATTTTTGACGACCGTATACGCCTGGCTAGGATCCTGAGTAATTGCGGGATTAATGTCTATTGTTTAAAAAAGTGTCGTGACACATTTGCTTTGGCTTGACACACCATGTGTAGACCCAATATAGACGTTCTTTATATCCATCAAGAGGTGAATATCATCATCTAAGCAGACACAATCTGAGATCTGCCCTTCATGGACGAACGCCATCGGCGACATGTACAGTCCGGGAAGTCCTCCGGTACCCCAGTCGGCTCAGCAGCGCTCCACGCATCCTTGTCCTCTACCTTGGGTATTTCCCGAAGTAGAGCATCCATCCTGAGGTACGGATGAACATGTTACTTACCTGTGCAAATCCCTCCTCACGATACCGAAGGGGTCTTCGCCAGCGGACAATGAGTGCATCAATATGCTCACTAGTGTTGCCATCTGCAAAATCGTATGTCTTTGCACCGCGGGCATGGGCTCAGATGCTAACTCTTCGGCTGTTTTCCCGACGCCATTCTGGTCCTCATCGCACGAACGAGTCGGTCGATGCGTGTACCAAGATTTGTTTCCCCATTGCAGCMCAATGAAATTGATACCTAGTCTCCGGAAATCAACTCTACCATATGTGTGCATTGACGCTGCCCCTGAAGAAGTGATCGGGAGGTAGCGCACAACCTCTCCGATTTGTCGTGTTCAATAACTTAGACGCGTAGAAAACGGTTCTCTGGCACGGATATCGCCAGTATGTCATCCTTTTTTCGAGGAGTGCGCAAATATATGTGGTAGTGATTGAACGAACGCCATGCAGCCAATTTCTCTTGCTGGAAGGTCATGTCGCACTATTCCGAGCACTCGGCCATAGTTGAGACGTTGAGTCGGATCGAGTGAGAGACGGTGGCTACGCGTAGAGAGCTGAGGATCTTAGCGCGTTTGGGGTGCGAGTATGAGGATGAAGAGGTTTGTACAAAGATGGTCTCCTACTACACAGTACTGGTTTGTATATATATTTACGGAGTAGATGCAGTTATATATTTCTGGATGGCTACCTCTACAGTGTGTCGACAGTGAATCCATCATTGAGTGGAGATATATTCCGAGGAACACCAAGTCCATTCAAGTCCATTTGCAATGGACTCGACTATCGCCTTCTGTAAAGATCATCTACCTTACATATATATCTGGTGGCCATATGGTTGTAACTGATGTTGATGGCCATAATGACCAGTAGAAGCTATATTGGGCACATAGCCAAGGTATGTACGTCTGTATCGCACAATAATACACTGTAACAACCCACTACCCTCCATGCAATGCACTCCGTAGCCCCCGTACACCGGTATAAACGATTGAATCTCTCTAACTGAATTGATCATATCCAGAACAAGTCCAGCAATAGGGAAACCTCAGCCTAGCCTCCTAGCCAGGACATCTCAGTGCCAGGTAACGTCCATTCTCAATGTCGTCCGGTCGACGTCAACAGCTCTCTTAACACGCAGGAAATGAGATATTACATGTTTCCCTGGAAACACACATTGCGAGAGTATTTTAAGCAAACAATGCAGCCAAAGAACGCGACAGTTGGGAGATTCCCCGGTCGCGCAGCGAGGAACAGGACAATGGCGTTGGAATGTCTTGTGGAATGGGTGATCGCAGGTATCGCTACGTGCTGGGTAGTATCAAGGGGTCTTGGCTGGAGGACAGTGTCCCCTTTCAGCGTCGGGCGCGATAATCAATAATTGGTGGGAAAGTCGTACCTGATACCCCTTGATTGCATGGGAGGTGATGCAAGCGCTGTTTCTCATCCGTGGACAGATTGACTGATTTGGACTTGGTCTTGAGAATATATGGTTGACTGATGGCTGCTACTACTTCATCTGTACGATTGGGTTTACGATGTCGTGAGGATTCTAAGCACGACTATGTATGATAACTGTTAGATGATAGGAACGTGGAGAGTGGCAGTAAGTTGCCCAAAAACGCAGCTATAAACTGGAGCATAGGACTTTTTACACGCCTGTGATACTCAGTATCCACATCTCTGTAGGTAGCTGATCAGATATAAGGCTGGTGTCCAAGTTCTACTATAATGATCCAGAGTAACCATCTACAGTAGATAGATCAGCATATGCACCTAATACTTGTTACTCAAGTCGTTACTCCGTGCAGACGAGTATGCTGTTGGTATCTGCCGTACTCCATAGATCCCTATTCTTGAGTAGAAACATATAGAACGATTAACTGTTATAGAGATGGAACTTCTTCTCGCAGTTTGAAGAGATTTGCATACTCTAGTAACTAGAATCATCACTTTACGAGTCGATTATACGTGGATATCGGTATCTTGCAGCTCTTGGTAGGGTTTCTCTATATCTCGATCGGTGTGCGATATATATATATACACCGTGATTGTTGGGAGTAGCTTAGCCTCAACACATAGACACAGAAGTGGCAAATACCCCTGTCTAGGCTACAACGTTATTGCATGATATTCAGGGAGATTTGCAGAGCAATCCAATAGTGCATTTAGTTTCGTGATACTCATAGTTTGATACTACAGAACAATCCATCTGTAAAACGGATGCTTATCACCATTGATCATTCCTGCAGCAAGTCAATGACAAACTTTGTGAAAGCTTCGACAATCCCTCAATCAATTAGTCCAGTACTTTGTAGAGAAGGTTTGAACCGAACAACTGAAAAATTGAAAACCTTGCGGGGGACCTGAAAGTGTAATAGTTCAGGGGCACCACACCACGTTCACACTATCATCACTAGTCGATTCATGGAGACGTACTACGGGAGACGTCAACACTTAACTCTAAACGAGGCCCTAGTCCAATTTGCAGTCCAGACTCGGTCTCTGTCTCCTTTTCTTAGGCTATTCTACCATGCAGTTCAATCAAAGCTAGTCCTGAAGAGCGACACTAAACTTTAGCACCGTCTTGGCAACATGGTGGCACCCTTTTCTTTTGCATCTGTCGCATGCTTCCCATACACTTATCACCAGGGCAATCAACCGGAGACGTTGGCCAGAGATGTAGTCCAGGGGAACAGAAGGAATGCCTCCACAATCCGAAAACCTAGTATCAGAAACACAGAACCTGCTCGTAGCCGAAGTGATTGAACAAACTTTGTCCTGATTCTCTCTGCACGTTCCCCAAGCCTTTTAGTTCCGTTCCTGATAGGTCATATTGTCTCGACTGGTTGAGAAGCGACCTGGGGGGTGTGCACACATGGGGGAAGCCGCAGCGCATGACCCCCTTCCCTGCCCCGAAACATTTGTCTTGGACTCTTGGAAACCTTCAAAAGAGGGGGTTAGAAAAGAACTCTATATTATTTTGCTTTCCCGATCAGACGTCGCATCTTTATTTATGTGCGTTGTCAATTGAGATTGTCTCTATTTCCTGGCAACATTGATCTACCCTCTGGCGCATCGCTGCCGAAGGAGGTTTCGAAGCTATTACTTCTCTGTCCGCGTCGCCCCTTCACTCGCAGCTTTTACCTTGTATATTTTTTTTTCGCAACACATATTCTTCGCCATGAGTCCCTCGTTGCAATTGGACACTTACTCTCAGAAGGATGAGAAACTTCCCTCATGCTCCTCCAAGACTCTAGTCGCTGCCCCGCCCGTGGAATCGCCCAAGTCTCCGGAAGACTATGACCCTTGTGTCAATGCAAAGCCATACTCCCCCTTTTATCGACATGCGACAACCTCGTTCGCCTTAGAACAGTCAAGATCTCAAACGAAGAAACCGAACTGCAGTGTGGATGCAATGCATGACTTGGAAAGTGCACCATCGCAAACACCTTACAAGCAATCAATGGACGTACCGGGCTGCCGCACCTCGAAGCTGTGGACGAAGAAGCGGAAACGTTGCGGTTGCATGCAGTCCTTGACGAGGAAGCAGAGGGTGGCAGTCAAGGCCGCCATCGCCGTTGTCACGCTGGGGAGCATGGTGGCTATTGCCTTGGGAATCACCGTCGCTGTGGGCGGAGGAGTGTGGAAATCCGATCACCAACAAGGGGCCATCATTGCATAGCAGTAAGTGCATTATAGTAAGCCATGGACATTGCTCTTGTATCCGGCCACTGACTCATTAGTTTTGACAGGTAAAGCATTAGAATCGTACACCGTGCTAGACGTCTACTTATACGGACTCGAGCTCCGTTCTCCGATGCCGACTACGCTGGACGTCACGCGCGCATCTGCTCGAGTCCACTATTCCACAAAGTCACATCGGGTTGACGATGGCAGAACCCATTACCATCTCCAGGAAACACCCGGTCGGAAGCTGCAGCAGGCTGTCCAGGGAACGTCAAAGGGACTGCCGGTGTCGGCATTGGGGCGTTAGACCGTTCACCCTCCCGCGCAGAGGATCGATTGTACAGAAGGATCCGTTTCTTTTCTTGGGTGTTTCTATTTCTGGGGGATACAGGTTGTGTAAATTAATTTGGATCAAAGTATGACAAGAATCGACGATAGGATCTCTACGCAATCTTTCAGAAGCTGGATTGAAGTTTTCACTACTGATTATCCCACCGGAGATGTGCCTTGGCAGCCTTGTTGCCTGGCAGCGGAAGAACGGTCGGCCCCTGGCACGTGACCCACAACCACCTACAAAAATCGCCCATTCCGCGCGGATCTCTTTGCTCTCTTTCTTTTTCCTTTTTTTTCCTCACATCGAAAAGCTTTAACAGAACCTGCCACGACCATCGTCCAGTTTTTCTATCCCACGGCGGTGTGTTGCCTTCGATCTTTCGATCGTTCGGTTCTGAAGAACAATGCTTTCCTTGATAGGAAGTTTGCCTTCCGTTGGGTCCTCTTAAGTGAGGGCGATGGAGGGTGAATGTCGATGACGGGACACATCTCTTTTCTTACTTCAAAACAGATTTTATACCAATATAGAATGAATTACATTGATTTTTGGAATATCTGAGTATTCCTTTCCCTTGCCTTATATAAGTTCGTAATCTTGGCGGGAAATCGTGCGTGTTCCTCGCCTTGCATGTTTCAAGCGGTGCTGCAGTTAGCGATCGATGGTGTGATGTCTTTTGTCTCGAGTTCAGGACCTGCCACAACGCCAACATCGTTGTTATTGTGCTGAGCCGGAAATTTGTTACGACTATCATTCGGTCAGTGGCTCCTCTTGCCAGACCAAAGTCTCAATGGATCGTGTTAAATTACGCAGGGATAACTTCCGGTATGCCCTGCAAGGGGTGACCAAGCTGCCCTTGAGATGAGATCCTGAGCGGAGTGCGTACCCGGTACTGATACAGATCCTGGACCTTCTCGTGTTGATGTTGCTCTCAGGAATGCCAGAACTGCTTTTCGGAGCGTTCTGTTCGATGGGACGAAGCCACAGTGCCAACGGCCACCACCACCTGATGGACCGTGTGGTTCATTCCTGGCGACATTCTCCTGACGCCCAAACAAGGTCGGGTCCTTGTTGTTTGTTTAGCTCACCAGGGGATGATCTACATGCCTCGAGTCGAAACAAGTAGGAAAGAGACTCATAAAAGGCATGAACCTTGCCGATGGAAGTAAGTGCTTTATATCAAACTTCCAACGACTGGCACAGGTAACCGGCAATTCGTTCCTTTTCATTTTACTTCTTCGTTTGTCTTTGTACCCTTCCGTTGGGCTTCTAGTCCAGATTCACTCGTTAATCTGTTTAATCCTCGATAAGGAGAGATCATGAAGGGATTGGTCGGAGGAATCCCTCTTGCCCTCCTCGTCGCCGCCGTCGCCAACGGCCATGGCGAGGCGGCACAGGACGAGGGCCCCGTAACTCTTATCGGTGGCACCAGTGGTACGGACGGCGGGAATAGTGCTGCCATTGAGTTCGACAGCAGCTACAGTTCCGGTGTCAAGGACACCTACAAAGACGACCACTCCGCTGGTGTGAAGAACACTGTGGTCGTCCCCGGTGCCCATCAACCTCCAGTGCCTCGTTTCCGCAAGAGAGATGACGGGGATACCACCTTCTTTGGTGGTATATCAGGGAATGATGGAGGTAACGACGCCGAAATCGATTTCGACAGTGTGTATTCTTCAGTTGTGGAGGATTGGATCAAGGATGATCACTCAGT
>NW_025091281.1:1661835-1663250 GCF_018340605.1 Aspergillus pseudoviridinutans | reverse complement strand
GGTTTCCGGAAGAGGGATGACGGGGAGACCACATTCTTCGGCGGCAATTCGGGAAATGATGGTGGTAACAGCGCGGAAATCGAGTTTGATAGCTCATACGCCTCGGCGGTGGACGACTGGTACAAGGACGATCACTCTGTCGACATCACCAACCATATCGTCAAGCCTCCCCCGGTGCCAGGCTTCCGCAAGAGAGGTGGCGGTGATACCACTTTCTTTGGTGGTCCATCTGGGAATGATGGCGGCAACAGTGCTAGCATTGAATTTGATAGCAAATACGCGTCCAGTGTCAAGGACTCCTACAAGGATGACCACTCTGTTGACATCAAGAATACTATCATCCATCCTCCCCCAGTCTTCCATCCTCCCCCGGTCTTCCACCCTCCCCCAGTGGGTGGTTTCCACAAGAGAGGTGATGATGATACCAAAGACGGTGATGTCACCTTCTTTGGTGGTATATCAGGGAATGATGGCGGCAACAGTGCTGGGTTTGAATTTGATAGCTCATATGCCTCAAGTGTGGATGACTACTATAAGGATGACCACTCTGTTGATATCAAGAACACTATCATCCATCCTCCCCCAGTCTTCCATCCTGCTCCTGTCTTCCATCCTCCCCCGGTTTTCCACCCTCCCCCAGTGGGTGGTTTCCACAAGAGAGGTGATGATGATACCAAAGACGGTGATGTTACGTTCTTTGGTGGTCCATCTGGGAATGATGGCGGCAACAGTGCTAGCATTGAATTTGACAGCTCATACGCGTCAAGTGTCAAGGACTCCTACAAGGATGACCACTCTGTTGACATCAAGAATACTATCATCCATCCTCCCCCTGTCTTCCACCCTCCTCCGGTGCCAGGCTTCCGGAAGCGCGACGATGGAGGCAATCAGATTAGCACTCCTCACCATCATGAGCATGCTAACCCGGCTTTGGTCAAAGATTTTGGAAAACCTGCCAAAGATGGCGGAATTGCATTCATTGGAGGTCCTTCCGGTAGCGATGGTGGCGGCAGCGCCGATATCGGTTTCGATAACAAGTATTCATCCGGGGTCGAAGATCATTACAAGGATGACCATTCTGTGGATATCGAGAACCACGTGGTTGCGCCAGCTGTGCCAAAGCGCTTCCGCAAACGCGGCGGTGGCCCCGTCTTTTACGATGGTATCAGCGGTAATGACGGAGGGAATGATGCCGACTTTGTCTTTGATGACAAGTACTCCTCAAAGGTCAAAGAGCACCATGCAGACGACCATTCGGTGAAGTTGGAGAACTGGATCGTGCAAGCTCCGCCGCCGCCCCCACCCCCTCGTCCTCAGGCCCCTCATCCTCAGGGACCTCCACCTCAGGGACCTCCACCTCCTTTCGCTGGCAACCCGGAGCCACCTCGTCCTCAGGCCCCTGCTCCTTTCGCTGG